>NC_141334.1:13125000-13345000 GCF_037954235.1 Aulostomus chinensis
CAGTGTGTTGTTTCGATGAGACTCGACAAGAGAATAAGTAATTGGATCAATGGTAAGAGCACCAGTGGCCTCTGTGTGCTTTCATCAAACTCATTTTAAGAAGCCACACACAAGTAAAAGATTTATTCATGCACATTTGATTTGATGAAGTCGCTGTTGTGAAGAGGGCATTCACATTTGATGAGCAGACTCCCTGATCACTTCCTGGGGGAGACTATTGCAAACTAAAGTAGCCAAGACAGCAAAGGCATGTTTGCACCAGAGGGGAACAGTAGCCGTTATTTCAGATACCCTGCTGGGCTATAACTCTAGATCAAAGCTGTGACACCAGCTATAAATCTTTGCTTCAGCCCTGGCTCTGTTGTGTCTCTCTGTACCTCAGGCTTCCTCAGTACTGGGGACCAGGCAGCCAAAGGGAACTACGGACTCCTGGACCAGATTCAAGCTCTTCGTTGGATCAGTAAGAACATCGGTTACTTTGGAGGAGACCCGGGTCGCATCACAGTTTTTGGATCGGGAATCGGAGCTTCCTGCGTCAGTCTGCTGACACTATCCCACCATTCCGAGGGTAGGAATCTCTGGTTTTAACCAGTAGAAAATGCGCTAAAGGTGAAATGGTAAATAATGCACAAGAAATAAAAAGAAAAAAAGCAGAGAAAATTCCAAACAAAGTTTCCAGACCAGCTCTAAATGGTGTGTCAGGAAGATGAAGCATTATAATATGGGAGCAGGGTAAAGAAGATATTTGTTAAATAAGTGATTGCTTTTGTTCCCCCATACTCAATCTAATCAGCCTAAAAGCTTTGGCTCTTTAAATATGGAGCTCTTAAAAAAGCCTACTGTCATTATAAAGTTTTCAGCATATCATCACGTTCATCTGAATCCATCTGTTTGTATCATTCAAAAGGATTCACATTTCAATATCTCATCTTTGCTTATAATTATTTACCTACCTGCTTTGCACGGTAAATCCTATCGAGTATATTAGAGAAACGACCTCAAGTAAAAGCACTGCTTATAAACATTAGCATCAATTTTTTTTTTTCATTTTTCTGTGACATTTTTTACACAAATATATTTTCAGTTGTGAAATTGGAGCGTGTTTTTAATTCAGCATTTTGGATCAGTTGTTGCAGTAGTGTTGAAAGATAAATCAATATCCGTTCAATGATATACAGCATACATTACCCACAGGAAATTGAAATAGGTAAATCATGCAATTTGGTTAATTCTAATCCAAAGCTCCTAGCAAGAATCAAAGGTGTTTATTTCAATATGGGTTGCCCACAGAGAACTGAAGCTCTTATCTTTTCACTATTATTGCCCTGGTCCTCCCATTGATGCTGGCCAGAATCACAAGAAGGGCAGAAATAGTGTGTTTTCATCAATGCCAGGGAGGCTGCGGCAACTGTCCTTTATGAGGTTTGTATTTGATGCCCTGGCCGGTCTGCAGCAGATGCACAAAGACCTCCGGCAGTCTTTGAAGTAGACGAGCTACTGCCCTAAAAAAACTTGAAATAAATGACAGGAAAGGAGGAAGAAAGTGACACTGTTCCTTTGCTTTTCTTCAAGCGACTGCTATGACTTAACCTCAGCAGAGTATTTTTTGAGTTGATACATATCACTTGTCATTTTTAGGTGGTAGATACAAAATCCCTAGTGACAGAGGTGACGCGCTGCATATAAACAATTCAACAGAGCAGCGTGTTCACTGTATCAGCAATGAAGGATCAGGGTTACTGCGTATTCAGCTCCCTGCACAGACCCTACGCCACACACTTGGCAGAGGTCTGTGTATAAGCTATGCAGCTTGTTAGACACATTGTATTAAAGACTTTGCAATTACTGTACATCTGTGAATAACAATGACGGCACAAATGAGGGACATTTTGTTACCAGCTCATTTCTTTTTCCAGCTGCTTTACTAAGCAGCCTCTCAGCAGTGAAGCCAGAATATGAGACTTACTTCTTCTTCTTTTTTTTCTTACTGGATAGTATTCACTGTATATGACATATAGTCTTTGTTGTAGTTGTGACTAGCAATTAGTCTTTTAAACCAAAAAGTGCATTTTACTTTTCAAATACTCTAAAATAGGGCTCACAAAGATGATTTTCTCTTTGTAACTCCAGAATGCCAAGGATATTTAGCTTGAAGCTAATGAGGACTTATGGCTAACAACAGCAAAACAGCCCAAAAAAGTCAGTTTACAAACTTTTAAGCACATTGTCTGCTATAATCCATGTCTTTTTACCCTGCCATATGCTCAGTGATCTACAAACACTTTGATGTGAGCTCTCTGCTCTTCCAGTTTGGCGAGGTTCACCTTAGCTTCGAGCATGACCAGCTGGGGCATCTCAAATCAAAGTGGCTGCGGATGACTGTGCATATGGCTGGATTTTAAAAAAAGATAATAATAAAAAAATAAAAAAAACATGGATTATAAAAAAAGATAAGCTCATTTTCGTGCACTTTTGCTGTTTTTATCTGTCAGTCACCTTTAGCTTCAAGCTCAATATACGTAGCTGGCTCTTTCTGCTTTCTGGAGTTACAAAGAAGTGATGCACGGGTAAAAAAACAGAGCATACAACACTTTTTTGTGAGTACTCAAAAGGTAAAGTACACTTTTGGTGAAGTATCGCTTCAGTGTTAGAGGTATGTAATCCTACTAATAGTGATGAGATGGGCTGAATTACTAACTGCTACTCTCTGGGACTCCTGTGTCTTTTTGTTCTGAACTGTGTGTGTCAAGGTTTATTCCACAGAGCCATCATACAAAGCGGTTCAGCGCTGTCCAGCTGGGCTGTCAACTATCAACCTGTCAAGTATACCCGCATGCTGGCTGAGAGGGTCGGCTGCAACGTGCTGGACACCGTGGACATGGTCGCCTGCCTGCAGAAGAAGAGTGCTAAAGAGTTGGTGGAGCAGGACATCCAACCCGCTCAATACCGTGTGGCTTTCGGTCCTGTCATCGACGGAGACGTCATCCCTGATGACCCAGAGATCCTGATGGAGCAGGGCGAGTTCCTTAACTATGATATAATGCTCGGTGTTAATCAGGGGGAGGGGCTGCGCTTTGTGGAGAATGTGATGGACCTGGAGGATGGCGTGTCTGGCAGTGACTTTGACTTTGTTGTGTCAGATTTTGTGGACAGTTTGTATGGCTACCCAGAAGGGAAGGACACCTTAAGGGAGACTATTAAGTTCATGTACACAGACTGGGCTGACAAAGATAACCCAGAGACCAGAAGAAAGACCTTGGTGGCACTGTTCACTGATCACCAATGGGTGGAGCCCTCCGTGGTGACGGCTGACCTACACGCCCGCTATGGCTCTCCTACATACTTTTATGCCTTCTACCACCACTGCCAGAGCCTCATGAAGCCTGTTTGGTCAGATTCGGCACACGGAGATGAGGTGCCTTACGTGTTTGGCATTCCCATGGTGGGCCCAACTGACCTGTTCCCCTGTAACTTCTCCCGGAATGACATCATGCTGAGCGCTGTGGTCATGACTTACTGGACCAACTTCGCCAAGAGTGGGTAAGTGACTTAAGTATTTGAAAAAAATATAAGTGAATACATTGTACTGTTAGCTTTAATATGTTAGGGATAACATGTGGGACTTCACCGATGCAGCTCTTATTTGTTTGAAGTTCACCCTTTAACTTCTGCCCCTTCATCAGCACAATTAAAAGACCTTTTTACCCGTAAGTGGTGCTGCTAATGAAGTGCTGTCTGAACTCCCACTGCTATTTCTTCCAGCCTTATCTCCCTTTACACATGAAAGGGGATGTTACAGATTTTATCAATACATGTGAATTTCTTTAAGTCTATTAATTGTATTTATCTTCAGTGTCATTGAACATATACTTTAAGTTATATGCGATTGCACTAATTGATACTGACCTCATACACGTATAAGTAGTGTGTATTTGATGTATCCAGCATTAAGGCGTGATGACCTTTAACACAACAGCTTCACACTAAGAACACACTAAGGGGCAGCATGTTCCAAGAACATGGTGGTGCTTTCAATTTACATTTGAACAACTTTCGAAAAGGTGACTTAAAGGAAGAGAGCGTGGACACATGAACACAGAGAGAGCTCCAGAGAGAGATCTTTAGATACTGCTGATAGGAAGATCTTGACCAATGCTGATGATGATATTAACACTGCTGCAAGGGCCGATAGCCAGGACTTACCGACCTGGGTAATATCTGAATAAAAACAAGTTTCTATGATATTCACGTTTTGTACATAACGAATAACTCACTTACACGCATAATCGAATCATCTGTTGTTATAAGTAATCAGACCTATACTGATATATTTTAAAGAAAAAAAGAAGACCAACTTTGGACAGTAGGGATATGAATGGTGATCCATATTAGTAACTGTGCATAGCATAACTCCAGGATCTGATGGCTAGATTAGACCAAGGATTCAAATTTAAACTGACCCCTCTCAGCTCATCTCTAGCCCTCTGCAACTCAGGCCCCCAGTGATAAATGATACATTGCCTCATCTAGTTGCTGCTGTGCAAACTAGCAGGTTGTAGACTGGCAAGTAGTTGCAAGTGTTTCAACTAGTCTCATTGCCAACCTGAAGTTTAAACTGGGCTTAAGAGTTTCAGTGCCACCCACGTCTCCTTCACGCTACAGGTCCTCACTATCACCTCTTGAGGAACAAACTAGCATTACCAGGCAAGTTTGTTTAGGCACTTGTAGTCCTCTGTGTTATTCTTCAATAGATCATGTAATGAAAATGTCTGCCTCTTTCGATGTGAGTTGTGATTTGAATGTTGAATATTTATTCAACATTCAAATCTGCTCATAAAGGTCATGTCCACATTTGCTGGTGTCAGCATGTATCAGTAACTCTACGAAAAACTTGCGTTTCTTTCTGTAGCGTGTTATCACAGCAATTTCACAGACACACACACGTGCCCACATGGTTTCCTTTACGTGTGTGTGGTATATGTTTTTAGCAAACTATGATCTCATATGAAGTTGATGTCACACAAAAGCTAGCTGGAAATGCTCCAGGGTAGAGCTGCACCACAGCATTTGTGTCTTTTACTATTTGTCGTATCAGTGAAAACCTTTGCTTCATTGATATGGCAACCAATGAACTGCATTGTTTTGGAGGACTCCACTGCTGCCCTTCTGGAGTGTTTACTGAATATTAAATGCACAGCTGTCTTTGTGGGTGTTGACCCTGAGTAGGAGGGAGCACAGCACTGATCTGTGTAGGCTAATGTGTCCTGCTATCGTGTGTAGGACTGAGGGAATACTGAGCCCTTGAGGAGAGACAGTGTCATTACATTCTGTTATTATCATTAATTGCTCTTTCAAGCTTGTATCTGCTTGTCTTCCACTTGCATTTAAAATGGCTGTGTTCCTTTTGTTAAGTGCTTGTTAACATCACGTCACAATTGGTTATGATCCAATTAAAATATGCATATGCATAATAATCCAAAAGAGGAAATGTGCAGAAGCGATGATGTGGACAACAATATTTCTTACTTAATAACTTTATATCAGCATAGTATGACTGTGCAAAAAAATTGATAAACAATAACACTGAATATTTCCCTACCTTTCCAAAACATGGATTTGTTTTTGACCAAATTGTTCTTTCAATGATGTGTCTGTAGGGATCCCAACAAGCCTGTGCCACAGGACACCAAGTTCATCCACACCAAGGCCAACCGCTTTGAAGAGGTGGCTTGGTCCAAGTACGACCCTTATGATCAACTCTACTTGCACATCGGCCTGAAGCCTCGTATCCGGGATCACTACCGCGCCACTAAGGTGGCCTTTTGGAAACACCTCGTGCCCCATCTCTATAATCTCCATGACATGTTCCATTACTCCTCCACCACCACCAAGGTCACCCCCCTGGATCCCACCCAGTCCAGTGGTAAGAGGTCCGGCAGCACTGGTCGGCCTCCTGTGTCCACTGCCCACAATGATAATGAAGGGGGACGAGAGATGGGTCCTTTGATCATGCCGAACCCCAGAGATTACTCCACAGAGCTCAGCGTCACCATTGCTGTTGGGGCTTCTCTACTCTTCCTCAATGTGCTCGCCTTTGCCGCATTGTACTACCGCAAAGACAAGCGTAGTCGCCAGGACACGTCCCAACAGCCCAGCCCTCAGCGTGATAGCAAAGGCAACAACGTGAGCCACACCACCACTGTAGATGAAACCCTGTCCACCCAGCAAAGGAACCAGTGTGAGGCCCTTCACAATCCTCTTCACGTCTCTCCCAGCTTGGACTACTCCCTCAGCCAGCGCCGCTCTCCTGACGACATCCCTCTGATGACCCCCAACAACATCACCATGATCCCCAACTCCCTGATGGGCCTCTCTAACATGAGTCCGTACAGCACCTTCCCTGCTGGCTACAGCTCTGCAGGCCTGCCCAGCACCCACTCTACCACACGGGTATAGCTTGGCCACAGCAGAGGGAGAAGAGGCCTGTGACGGGCATAAAACACAGAAATGTAAAGCTGTATTTAGGATGTGTAGGTAAAATAGGGTCAAAAATGTTCGTTCTGTCTTTTCCAAAGGTGTTCAATCACCAACATCCTGCCTTTGCTCTCTCATAATAGAAAGTCTTAACTGCAGAGTCATTTTATAATACTCATTTTCAAAGGCAGTCAAAAAGAAAAAGTGCATTTCATTTTCCACTATGGCTTTTTTGGAACTTTACCTAGTGAGAACTAAGTATAATGTTTATACAGTTGGATTTGTATGGGAAGCTTTTTCTTACTCTGTGATATCTATTTTGATCTTGTGGAAAACAGTGACATTACAACTCGTCGCAGGCAGACAGGAGATGTGGGAAGAGCTGAAAATCAGTATTAATATTAATAGTATCAAGCAATTTTATACATATTTCTCATTGCTTATTATAAAAATGTATTTTTACTGTAATTACTTCAAGACACCTTGCAAACGTGCTCCATTATTGTGAGAATATGATAATAATGGATGGAAATTTTACTCAGATATTGGTCATCTATGAGTAAAAATTGATCTAAAATGTGTCTATTTGGCAGCGCAGACTGTAGCGCCCGCACTGTGCCTGTGGGTCGGCGTGTGGGCGCTGCTAAAATGTAAATTAGGCTTTGTTTGAAATCGACCATTCAGTTTTGCATATGTAGTGTTGTGTATGTTATTGTAGTCTATTTGAGTATCCTTGCTATGATTTTGTTTCATGTGTCTGTTATTTTTTGCTTAATTCATTGTTGAAATATAACTTCTGCTTCACTATAAATAGAAAAATCTTAAGCTTAAAATGTGTTTTCCTACTCTAACCAACTCATGGTTCCTTTGGCTTGGCTCGTTTGTACAGAATAAATTTTATTTGTTCTTTGTTTATTAAAATTGTAAGGTCTTCAGAAAGATAACTGTAGTTACATTGTAATTGTATGTATACCAATTCAAATATTCACGTTTGAAAAAAAAAAAAAAAGCACTGCAGATTATCGCTACTGCTCCGAGTGGTTTGGACCCCGTGCATACCAAGATCTACCCAGGGGTCACTCTTTTCTGAATGGACATGATGGACATCAAGCTTTGATTTCTTTGAACCTATCATAATGTCGTTTAACCTAAATGAGACCACTATTAAAAGATTTTTGGAACTAAAGATGGGTCTTGTCAAAAGTTGGGATTTAATCACACTGCATACGGATATTGTAGTTTTAAAAGCTGCTCATAATCATGTGGATTTTAAATCACAACTATCCAGTGTCTGGATTAATCTGATAAACTCACTGTTGATTTGGATGGATTTAGAAAATGAAACTGGTGAGTTATCCCCTTCAGCATTCACAATCCTCTCAAAAAGCTGCTTGCTATGGTAACATTTGGTAATGAGCATTATTAATGATGGACTATTGATCATGTTATTGCATTGAACTGTGAAGTACATTCACAAAATATGATGAGGAAAGATTTTCCTCTCAAGGGTAACTTCATTTCATGCTCTGCGCACACAAAAAATAACAACAACAACAAAAAACTCCAACCATTTTGGAACTTTGATTGCACAAAAGTGACCTTTTTGGATCAGGTTTAGTTAGAGGTTTATTGAAAAAAAAAAAAAGTATTCAATGAAACGGAGTAGATAAGCAACATTGTTACTCAGCAATTATTAAGATAGGATAAGATAAGGTAACGTTTCCTGATCCAGATATCCAACAGCGGTGGTAAATAGAAAGAAATTCTAAAAAAAAAAATGAAGAAAATATATATATATACGATAATACAGAATATCTTCATAAACACGATACATAACCACAATAAAAATATAGGCCTTTCACTTTTTACAGGTACAGACAAAATATGGATATGTAAGACTGAGTGTGTATAGATAGATAGATAGATCGATCGATAGATCAATAGATAGATCAATAGATAGACATACATGTTTTAGTACACAGGTCATTTAAAGTTTAAATTCACTAGGAGCAGCAATTTAACAGGATCAATGCAACACTATAAGTAAGGGTAGGTAAATAATGATTAGCGAATGCTTAATTAAATAAGTGTCCATTAACCATTATTTAACCTTAGTTAGCCATTTATAAATGCTTTTTGGGACCCTTATTCCAAAGTGGGTAACCTGTATTCCTTAAGCAATGTCACTGTCAACCCCCCCCCCCCCGACATCCCAAATTTCCCACTGATTTTTGATGAAATGTGTTACACACAAGCTTTACTTTTGGTTAATTAAACATGACTCAATCATTATTGATGTACATGTGACGGATATGACCAAACATTTCAAAGGCGTATAACCGACATTACTGAATGATTTTACTAAGTTAACTTTCCACTTTCTACAGATCTTTTTCTCCTATGTAATCTCAAGCGTGGCCAAAGAAAAGAGTTATATCTCTTTTTGATGCCATCAGACACAAACGACGAGTCAAGTGACGGAGATGAATGAACACTTGTGACTAATTCAACCAAACCTCATTGTGTCCTGTTTGATTGTCAGCTTTGATTTAATGCATCTGCCATCAGCAGCCCCCTCGTCTCTCTCTTTTTTTTACACCTTTCTTTAATGTTCCTCTTGTGCTCATGCCCTGCTGGCCTCCAGCTTTCAGATGCAGCTTTGAAAATGTTGAAACACAGTTCCTGGCATCAGCTTCAAACACACAACCAAACAAACAAACAACTTAACATGCAGTTGGAAAGGGTGCAAATAATTCAGGCACTCACCACAGGAGGTCATCACCACCGAATTGACTTCTGACCCACACGTTTTTGTCCTCCAAGTGCTTGTTTGTGTGTATGATGGCTGTTTGTTGGTTTTGACGCGACACAGATTAGCATGACAGGGATAAGAGGAGCTGCAAATATTTTAACAGCCCCCCCCCCTCCTCCTCCCCCCACCAGCACATGCTCATATTACCACGACAGGAAGATTGGTGAGTCTATCTCTCACACAGCAAACATTATATATATATATATATATATATATATATATATATAAAAAGACATACAGATCCATAATTGGAGTGCACACACTCTCATAGATGTATAGCACACAGACAATGCTGTCCACGATGCTGAACATGATATAGGGTCTCTATTTGATCATGCAAAACATTATGAGACGTGCAATTTCATAGCAACTAGGTTGAAAGCTGGGAGAGTAATGGGTTTGTTCAAAGTCAGTTTATGCAATGACTTATAGGCAGCCTTATTAAGTGGTACCCAATAATTTATAATCTGAGCTGCTCACATCCCTGACCGCCATCTGCATCCCCTTCTTTTGAATAAAGTTGATTCATAAATGAATGAATCGCTCTCCCCGTGTCAACCGAGCCAGCAAGCCCTCTAATCCCTTTCTTTGATTGTCAACATTACTCCTTATTCATCTCACAACGCTGACAGCCATTACACACACTCACATACAGTTCTTTAGCTTCATTAGTGCTTCTCATCTTTCTCGCTCTTCCTCGCGTGTTTTTTTTTTTCTCCCAGAGATTTCAAAGGCGTCATTTCACTCCACTAAGCTCCTTCAGCTTAACAATGCTGATGCCATTAATCCTCCATAAATACTACTTACTTGATCTGTTATTGCTCTGGGTTTTTATGAGACAAAAAGGCAATGGACTGTAAACTCACTTAGAACGGTGTTACCAGTGGTGTGTGTTTTTAACAAACTACCTTTGAGGCAGATAATTTACACTCAACAGCAGACGAGTTACTGAATCTTTGGGAGGACCATTATCCAGCCCAAAGGTAAAATGCATCTTTCTAGTCCATGAATAACACATTTTACAGCAATGTCATATCTTTACATGACGATGAAACCTCTACTGATAAGCTGTGTCCAGTTTTGAGCTTCAAATGAAAAAATAAGTTAAGGGGTTTCTCCCCCCCCCCCCCCCCCCCCCCAAAAAAAAAAGTGGTGTTGTCTCCTGCTCTACACTGGCTCCTTTGTACTGAACCCAGCTTTGACATCAACTGGGTCAAACATGAGGGAGGGAGGGAAGGAGGGCAGCAGCTGGACCCGACCGTCAATGTCACCCTTGTTAGTCAACTTCATCAATGTCCATCACCACCACTTCCATTTATTCCCCTCTTTTGTCTATGTTCACCTCTTATTTCCTCTTATTTCTTTAAAAAGAAGAAAGAAAAATGCTGCTGGACCAAAGAGCCTCAGAAGTATATTTTGCTGACCTGTGGTGTGTGTGTGTGTGTGTGTGTGGGGGGGGGGGGGGGTGCATGTGCACGCTGACGAAAAACAGAGGAAAGTTAGATACTACACAATTAACTGTGCACAACAATCTAACAAAATTGGAGTGAAAGTCGGAATCAAAGATGTGTGTTATGTAATTGACATTATAATCATTAAAAAATCCAAAATCTCATCTTCATTATTAGCATTTAAATTATTTTAAATGTCTGAAGTGTGCATTTTATATACAACTTGCACACGAAAACTCACTATTTCAGAATAATAATGATAAAAATGACAATAAATAACACACAGTAAAATCACATACTTGAGTATTCTCTAAAGCAGTCATAAATATTATCTACAGCAGCAAAAACCCAGTCAAAATGCATCAAATACCAAGAAAAAAAGAGCTCATATTGGAATGTGTGACCTGCGTCTGTCCCCAGTTCTGACCCATGGCTCTCTAAATAATGACTGGCAGCTGAAATGGGACTTTGTGACTTTAAGATGTGACTTGGGGAGATGGGGTCTATCTATTGTTGATGAGACAAAAGCGCGACTCAGATTCATATAGGAGTGGCGGGGAATAACTTCTCATATCCTCATATCACAGTCACAAAGCCACCCAGCAAAACTTCAATAAGCCAACACTTCTTTCTGGACATGGGTGAGTGCACAGAATTTTTAATAACTCTTATCATCTATTATTAATGTGATTTGAAAATGGGAATTTCAATAACTTACGAAAGTAGCCTTTAATATGTCCTTTCTGGCCTAAGACATCATGTTGCCATCATGCACTCAGTGCACGATTTAGCACAAATTAATCCTCTGTTTTGATTAAACAAAGCATATTTACCTATAGACTGTTATCTCTTTGACATTGTTCCTTGTGGATAATATGTGCTGAAGAAGAATGAAAATAAAACAGCACATTGCCTCATCTGGGATTACTCAAGACCCATCACCTCGTCTAACCCCTTCTAACCACGAACTAGACTGAGTGGCTGACAGACACGACTTTCATCATGTAAAAGGCCATGCCAGGTCACTCGTGTGAAAGAGGTCAGATGCTCACACTGAATGAAATTCACATATTTCCATGACAACTGTAGATGCAGGACTACTTTTTTTTTCTTCTCTCACTTAAACTCAACAAGTGCACTTTTTTAAAGAGCTTTGGAGCCTTGATTGATTACCTGGCATGAATGCACTGATGCTTTTTAATTCCGATAGGAGCTATAATGGACTGTTCATCACTCTAGCCAGCGTTGCGGGGCACAGCTGAAGTGTGGGCGTCTGCAGGCACTATCATTTTTGGGTATCCAACAGTCTTCCTGCTGTTACTATTTATACATAAGTAGCAGTTTGTGTAACTCTCAGCTTCTGTTCCTCCCGACTAAAATCCTTTCATTTGTGGAATTACAGACTGTTTAATCACACTGAGGTTGTTTAAGTAAGGGTTTGACATTGTGCAGAAAGAAACTGGAGCATTTTTAGTGGAGTTTTGTTGTTTTTGGGGAAGATACTCTGATTGCCCCACTGGTTCATGATGTTTCCTCCCACTCTTTTGAAGTCAGCCCCTACTGTCATTAACCCTCAGTGCAATGGTACCAGTCTGAGCTGGCTGTGGATGGAGGATGGCCTGAGTAGTGACACTGGCTGTGGTGTTGAGACCTGGTGTTGCCTTCCTACTACTACGTGTGTGTATTGTGGTCTTTGTTTGTTTGACATCGCTGCCCTTTGTTCCCCCCCTGACCTTAGTAAAGACAATGGATATCTTATCTGATACCACAAAGGGAAGCTCTCTCCTCAAGCCCCTGAAGCCAGTGTTTCACCACCATCTCTGGCTTGCCTGGTGACGCCTGTGACCGTTGGAGAAAGAGGGCTGGACCAGATGTAGTAGGGGCTGAACTGTGAGGTGTTGATACAAGCAGATGAGCTTTCACATAAACAGATGAAATCAGCGCAGACGGGGTTATTTTAGGCAGTACTCTACATCACTGGTACTGGGACCTTTCTTGTTGTGGAGTACAGGAACAGAGGGCAGCAAATGTTTCCGGTCAGGCAGCCTTGGCTTTGCAAAGCCTTAGGTGCTTTCCTCTATCCCATTTCTGCCATTGTATTTATTAACACTGTGGATATTTGCTACCTGCTTCAACAGCGCAGCTTACACTGAAGAAAGTGCATGTGGTTGTTCAATGCTTTTGTTTGGACGCTTTACTGAGGGTCAGCGCTTGAGCCGTTGTCTTTTTCTTTTTTCTCTGTTGCTTTCTTGCCTGTTGGTGGGGTGGTGAATGCTCATGGATTTGCAAAGTGAACAAGGCCTTTTTCGTAGCTCCCCAACAGGGTGAAAGAAGTCCCAGCCGTGGCTTAGATGTGCTGTGTGCTTATATGTGCGGTGTGTGCCGCCTGTGTGCTGATATATTATGCCCCCTCAGGTTGTTATGATTCCTGTATCCGGTGCATTGGGGCAGTGCCCTACCCATCTCTGCTGGCCACCTTGCTGTGCTACGCTGGCATGGCATTATTTTGTGGCTGTGGGCACGAAGCTTTGACCCAGACTGAAGTCCTCGTCGAAACTTACTTCGCCCGCAACGTTCAGGATTTTGTTGTCATGGCCTCCTTGTGAGTGGCTGCATTCTCTGAATTTTGATCTCAAGATTTGCCTCCTCTAACTGTTTGACTGACTTCTCCCTGTATGACTGTCCCAGTATCAAATACTTCCAGTACGTCATCTATGGCCTGGCATCTTTTTTCTTCCTCTATGGTATCCTGCTGCTGGCTGAGGGTTTCTACGCCACAAGCGCTGTCAAGCAGACCTTTGGGGAGTACAGGAGCACCCAGTGTGGCCGCTGCCTCAGCCTGACGGTGAGAGCAAGGAAGGGGAAGGGAGGGAGGGAGGAAAGAGGGAGGGGAAATATGACATCAGATCATTGTGGAGATTATGATTGCAGGTTTGTTTTAGCCTCCTTTGCTCAATTAAATCAAATAATTGCTTCTGCTATTTTTATACAGACTCTCAAATAACAGTCAATAGCTGATTTATCACCACATTTATCACCTGATGCAACATTAGAAATACTGCATGTTTTATCTCTACAGTTTGTCATTGTGACATATATCTTGGCCTTCATCTGGCTGGCAGTGTTCGCCTTTACTGCTATCCCCGTCTTCTTCCTGTTCAACATGGAGCACACTTGCCACAACATCAACATCCTGGCTGAAACAACTCCCAGCATTAATCAGCATGGCTGGATTTGCATGGACGCCAGGCAGTATGGTGTGTTGTTCTTGTAATGACTGACCACATGTCCACCTGATGAGAATGTTAATGTGTCCTGTAAAGCTATGAATTAATCATTGGGGACTAGCTGCAAAACAAGTTGTTGAATTAGCGATGAAATAATCAAGACAAATACACATTTGCTGCTGTTTCCCTGACAAGATGTATGCAAGCAGGGTTGGAGAAATCATTTCAATGCATCATCAGGTCATCATGATTCAGCAGTGGCATGATACATCACTTATGTCTTCATTTAAGGGCTGCTTCCTTGGAATGCAATGCCAGGCAAGGCTTGTGGAATGACCTTGGCATCTATTTGCAAAGCCAGCGAAGTGAGTAGTTCAATATTCTGTTTTACACAGATCAGTATTTCATGTCAGCTCCCTCCAACTGTTGCAGTCTTATTGGTGTAAGGCAATCAAGGATAGGACGGGCGTGTGAGGGAGCATACAGATAGCATCAGCATATATAGAATTCACCTGTGTATGTTCTATTCTTTCAGTTCTACGTCACCTATGACTTGTACATAGCTGCATTTGCAGGAGCTGGGATCACTCTCTTAGCCCTGGTGAGTAATGGCTTTGACTTGAACTCTTCTACTGACTGAAATTCATTTCCTGGGGGTTTACTTTTACCGTTTCTTGCTTTAACCCGCTTAGCATATTTATATTGTTCCTTTTGGTCAATGGATTTCTTTCCTCTTCTTTTTTTTTACACTAGATTTTGGATTATTGCAGAACATTTAATAAACAAAAGTTTGTCTTTGTTATCAGCCGCTGTTCAAGCAATATAAATGCTTGGAAATTACTGCTGTGATACTTTCTGACATATATCCTGTTGTAGAAACAAACATTTAAATATCTTTGTGTCTTATATTCTATCTTACTCCCATCAAAAAATCTCACTGAGTCCAAGATGAGGGAACTGGACGTTTGACAATGCTAACTTATTTCTGGGTTTTAGGACTCTCTTGCTCAGCCAGTCTATTGCCACTGACATATAAATAAGTGTTTTGCCAATTTAGGACACAGCTTTTGTCCCCAATTGCATATGCCATCCCCAATTAACTGGTCTTAAATCTGTATTGTGTCACCCAAAGAGGCTTAAGTCAGATCTGTACACATCACTGTCGCTTTTGTTTCTGCGGATTCATGTCTGTGAAAGCATTGTAAGACACATTGTGCTGTAAAAGGAAAGTTTGTCTGCGTTTCCATAATTTTGGGACTTCATGCCCAGTATGCAACCCACACACAACATTGAGAAACAATTTTACAGTGAAGTATGGGACATCTTGCATCCAGAAGTTACATTTCTTAAAGTTACAGCCATTTTTGTATCAACGTCCAGCAGTGACAGCGCAAGAAAATGAAGTTTACACCACGGACTCCAGTGTAGTCTACTCCATCACTAATGAACTAGGTTCGGTTGTCACACGAGCGCTGTGAAATAATTCGATTTAATATCAGAATTTGATAATTTTGTTCAGATAACTTTTGAGAAATCGCACGATTAAACAATTTATCCTGATTCAAGTTAGCACTGGGAAAAGTCAGCATGCTAAGTAAGTATCCTGGCAGGAAATGTACTATAGGGTTAGATCAAAACAGACAAGTTCAGACTGCATTTATAGAAACATTCATAAAGCCATTAATGATGTTTAATGATAAAGAAAAATGATATGTATTATTACATATCTTATAGCATCCAACCTGCCTCATCACAGTTTAAAACTCACTTCATTAAAAGTCCCAAAAGGTATATATTTCTCAGTAATAAGCCTTTTTTTTTATTTTTGTCATAGGGTTTTGTTTTGTTGTTTGTTTGTTTTTTTTAAATTGTTCAACTTCTCTCCAACACGTACAGGAGCAGAAACATTTTGTCGCCCTCTTTATCAATCGAACTATTTTTTTTTTATAAAACCTTTTCAAATATAGTATGTGTAGTGGCCAGAATACCAATCAGTGTTCAATACTATGAGCATCATCGCAAAGTGCCAGTCGCTGTTTGTAATTATCAGAGGTAATGTACATAATTTCAAACCTTGAAAACTCAGAACCCTAAAACCACAACTCCAGATGAGTGATTCATGGTAAATTAATGCTAACTATTTGAATGCTCCTGCTGTTTATTTTCAGCATATTGAAGCCTTTTTCTTTCTGTTCTGCCTCCCATCAATGACCTTCCTTTGCAGTTTCTGTATTTGGTCGCCACCACCTACAACTATGCAGTTTTGCGGTTCCTGGGAAGGAAAGGCATCCGCTAAGTGCCTCACCTCCACCCTAGTCAACCCCATCCTCTGGTTACGAGATGGACAGTTAACACTATTATCCTCTGGGAAACTTCCAAACCTGGATCACCTGCTATGGATCCCCCTGTTTCTTGTCACTGTTTTCGATGAACACCAGCCAGAGAGATGAAGATAACTCATCCCCTGCAGCCTCCTCATCAACTCCTTCTCCCAGATGATTCTCTCAGCTTTGTTGTTCATTTGCCTCTCACAGGTTTGATCTCCAATATTACTCCCTTTTTTTTTCTTTTTTTTTTATGAAGCTTCATTGGTACTGATGTTGTTTGGCAGATTGTGATATATGGTGTTTCATAAATAATTAAGAGCACTGACAGATCCCTTTGCAAATCATAACTGCATGCACGCCATTCAGTGTTTACTGATGCATACCGGTTCTATGAATATGAATTTGTTGCTGCCTCCTTGTCACCATCTTGTGTATCAACGCTGTGTGATCCAAAAGCTGAATGTACCAAAGCGCTCTGGAGGAGTGTATCTGTCACTGACATCACATGCATTTTCATATTTGCTTTGTTTAATACCACTGTGTGGAGGGAAACAAAGACATATGCTCATTTTCCTGGAGGTATTTTTTTTTATATGCGGTTTTTACATCTGTTAGATGCTTCTTCATTTAACGGTAACTTTCCTACACGCGTCTCATGTTTAATGTGTTGCCCCACCGCTCACTGAGATGGGTTTTGCTGTGTGTGTAATCATTTAAGGCACATTAAAGACATTAAACTGTGATTTTATTTTAACCATATACTGCATGTTTACAATAAAAAAATATTTTATGTTCATTGTGAAGTATTTCATTTAATGATTTTTGTGTACGCCTACTGCTCATGCATTATATTGTTATGCCTGGTAATGTGCAACGTCCTAAAAACATTCAGTGGTGAAATTGGATCACAGGAAAGATAGAGACTTGAGGCAACAGTGAGGTTCTCAGCCCAAACACATTAATCACACAATGCTTTGAGACTTCATCGATGACATATTTGTCCCAGTTAGGCTTCAGGTCTGGAGAGCTTTGGCAAAACATCCATCACAGTGGATCCTTTGGTCATGCAGGAACATGAGTGTCAACAAATCTCCCAGGGCCTTATCACACACTCCACACTGCAAACACACAAAAACATGATTAAAAATACGCAAGAACAGGGCGTGCTGATCAACGTGCAGGATACTGAAGAGGACAAACTTTGAGACAGTCGGGGTGGCAGCTCACTGGAGGCTCACTGAGTGAAATCTTCACATCTCCATCAATTATTTGATCACAAAATGAACAAACTGGTTTGCCGTCCCTGAAGTACAAAGAATGAGGTCATCGCCTTTGCAAACATTTCAGTGTGATCTTTGGGATCCATACAATTTTTTCGTTCCACTATTGATTTTTTGACTTTGCTTATGAAGCATATTGCAGGTTGGAGCCTCTAGAGAATCATCTATTTATGTACACTGCAGTGACTTCAGAGGTCATTTCACGTTGAGGAAAATAAAAAGCTTTTGCTCAAATTAGACATGAGAATGTCCTTTTGAATATAGAAAATCCTGCAGTAACTTTTCGAATAATCATTTTCAGACAAGGGTATTACATATCAAACCTGCGATATTCTCTTTGCATCAACTTTTTCCAAGTCAAAGGTATGCCCCAGCAACCCCTCAGAGAAATCTTTTTTTATGACATCAGACTGCACAAGACACTTTGAAGATATTATTTTAGAATCTTGCCATTTTGCATGTCACAATAACAGCAACACTTTACCCTGCAAAATCTTGGGACATGCAAAATGCATTACTTTTGTTGTCAGCGCTAGATTCCTCACTGGTGTACTAGCCAGCACACTGAAATTAAAAAATAATAAATTTGCAGTATCATACAGGCTCATGTTACAAAAAGTTCTGTTTTCTTTTTTTTTGGAGGGGGGGGGTCTCCCTTAGACTAATTCATTAACCAAAAAAGTTAGATATTTAACTTGTAAAAGGTTATCTCATGCAACTTGAAGGTGAGGCAACACAAACCCACCTGGTCTTTATTGAAGGCAGCTCCACTGTAAGCTTCTGGAACATGTTATTGCTACAAAGGTAAAAATAACAAGACATTTTACTGAAATGAGACAACATGTGTGTGGAAAAACAGTTTTATGTGAGTTTATACTCACGTATTTGCATCATCAGACTGTTGGATCAGTTTCAGCTCCTCTGAGAGGGATTCAGGAACAGCTGTAACTGTGGGTGCCGCCACATCGAACGCATCCTCCAGTTCAATGGTTTTCTCAACCAGCGTATCCTCAGCAGCTTCCACTTCTGGAACTCTCACTGGCTCAGCAGCATCCGTCTTCAGCCCCACCACATCATCGACTGTAATTGCAGGTGTTGGTTCAACATCTTGCTTCACAGCCTGAACTTCACTCTCACTTTCCTTTTCAGCTGCAATGTTTAGAAATGGTTCTGCTGGAGCTGCAGACTCCAGTCGAGACTCCACACTTTTGACTACAGTTTCAGCAGGAGGTTGAGTGGGCGATTCGGACGTAACATCTGCCAATAAGTCAGGAACCGCTTCCACACTGTCTTGCATAGCGGCTCCTTCTGCTGATTCTTGATTTATCACAGCCGGAGATTCAGGAACTGACTCCACAACAGTCTCAGCTATAGTTTCAACTATTTCTATTGGAGCCTGTTCTTGAGGACATTCCTCACAGATCTCCTCTGCTGGTTGCACTGTTGATTCCACTCCTGCATCCAGCAGTGTTGTCACATTTTCTGGCTCTGTTTGGGTCGGGGGTTCAGCTTCAGGTGTCAGTTCAACTTTGGCAGCTGTAGTAACTTCCTCAGCAGCTTGACTCTGCTGTGTCCCCACCTCAGCTTCACCCACCTTAGCATCTGCCTCATCGACCTCCTCTTCCTTCTTTTCTGAAAGTACATTTGTAACCGCTTGCTCAGCTGTCTCCACAGAAGCAGACTTTTCTGGTTGTGCCTCATTGTTTTTAACAACTTCTTCAATAACAACTGGAGAGCTCTGGGCCGTCTCCTCATTGTGTTCTACATATGACTGGTCAGCAGATGCATCAGACACTGGGTTTGAAACAGCTTGAGCTGCCTCCACAACAGATATTGCCTCTGGGTTTTCTTCTGAAACAGGTTCTGTCTCAATATTTTGGATATCATCCACAGGAGCGCTTACAGAAGCCTCAGAATCCTTCTCAATTTGTTCTGCATTTGTCTGGTCCTTGGTTTCTGGTGCAGATTTTTCTGGTTGTGCCTCAGTGTATTGGACAAGTTCTTCTTTGAGTGTCTGAGACCTGTAAGAAGAGACCATATTTATTCCCAACGATGCAAAAATGGCCCAAATCCCTAAACTCAGCATCTTACAGTCTTTTCTAATTCACTTAAAATCAGTACAGCTCTCATGTATTATTATTATCTCTACACTGTTGACACCTCAGGCTGAGTATTATGTTGGGGTAGCAATAACTTCAACATTTGCCTAATTAACTGAATCATTAAGAGGAGTACTTGCAAAATAATCTAATCCATTAATATTACTATACGATTTCAATATAAGAGGGTGATATTGCACACTAAAAACAACAATAGCAATTTATATTTTCTATAATTATTCCAGGTTTTTGTCACAGCTGATGTAAATATACAATATTAAAACTGTCTTTCAGAAAATGGAGTTGACATAGGAAATATGTTTAGAACGCATGCACATTTGTGTTTTTCATCATGGCCTCTAAACTGCCCTTATAGGACAGCAGAATGTGAGTTAAGTGGAGAAAAAGGACAGGTATGTTGGTTGAGGAAGCACTGCTGACAAACAAAGCCTTAAATGTCAGAACACTGGTTATCAAAGATTTAAATACCACCAAGCCCATTGCACTAAAGTGAGAAGCATGACTATCCAATACATGCATAAGTCATTTTTGTTTGTTCCTCTTAGATATTGCCAGAAATATTGATGTGACTGTTTGTTTTTTGCAGCATATGCACGTGTTCTTTTTGTCATGGTCCACCTAAAGTAAAGCATGTGAAGCCTATTTTTTAATTAAAGAGTAAATGGACCAATACATTAATCAAAATGCTGTCGACATATTAATTATCTTCTTCAAAAATTTTATATACTTCTTGTAATTTGGTCAAGTACGCTGATGCTTTGTGGATGTTGTATGTAAAAGAAACCTTTAAAATGATCCAAAACCAACAAAAATGGTTAGTAGAGGCATTTAGGAGGAATTTTTAGCATTCTTTAATTAATTTCTAAATAATAATAATAATAATAATAACAATATTAGAGACACACTATGAAGTCGGTTGAGGATTGTTCGAAATTTAAACGTACTTCGACGATTTATTTTTGTAACAGGAAATTCACAGCTTTTATTTCGAAGGTGAACTCACTCAACTTCCGGGTTAATCATGTGTAGCGGCGTTGTTGTCATGCTAGGCTGCCAGGAAAGTCATTCAGCCGCGTTGTTCTCACTTTTTGTACCATGCAGATATAAAGTGGTGAATGCAGAAAGAACATTGGTACTTGTTGTTTGTTTAAAAACATAATTTTGAATCATAAAACCACCGAAATTCACGTTATTGGTTGTAGCGTCACGACAATCAACATTTGAAGAGTTATCCTCTGACCCTCACTGATACTGCTAATCTCTTCTGACTGCAAAGGACCAGTAAGTTCTCTAAGTTAGTAACGTTAAATCTGTCGTAATCACAGCTTTTGACTGATAGAAAACACGTTATTCTGTTGTAGCCGACAAACTCTTTGGATCAAATACGGATGTGATAACATTTTTGTCTTGATACAAGATGTTTACTTGTGAGAACGGTCTATTTGCTTTTTCTACAATTATACAACAGACAAGTTATAATGAATCTGGACAAGGTTGTACATTAAAACCCTTATCAAGTTAAATTGTTACAATTCACTTAGATTGTTATAAGAAGCGGGTTTGACCAGTCAGCAGTTGTTCAAAGCAGGACAGTATGCAACATTCCAGGTCTTTCTAAACTACTTAAATTAAATTCTTTCATGCTCTCTTAATCATTTTTATTTTGACATGTCATTCATGTTTGTATATTTGTACCATTTTAGAAAAAAATGCCATCGAGAAATCATCTTGACAAAATTGGGAGGAAGAAGAAGAAGAAATGGACTGAGGAGTCAATGGAGCAGGCTCTAATGGAGGTAAAGTCAGGGAGGTGCACGGTGAGACAAGCAGCCAAGGAGTTTGGAGTCCCTAAATCCTCACTGGGGGACAGAGTGAGTGGACGGGTGACACCAGGGAGTCGCAGTGGGCCAGCTCAGCTCATAACATCAGCTGATGAGGAACTGTTAGTGGAGTTCTCTTTGTACATGTCCAGGCATGGATTCCCTCTTACCAAGCAGCAGCTGGTGTCCTTCGCCTCTTCAATCTATAAGCGGCAGCACCGCAGGGTGGCCTTTTCTAAACTGGGCCAAACTTGGTGGCTCAACTTTAGAAAGAGGCAAGAAAAGAATATTACCATTCAACCGGCAGACAATGTTGTCCGTGGGAGAACTGTATGTGTAAGAAAGGAAGCAGTGGATCAGTTCTTTTGCTTGCTGAGCACTGTTATGGATGCTCATGGTTTGAGGGACAAACCTCACCAAGTGCTAAACTGCAATGACACAGGCTTTCACCTGGGAAGGAGGAGGGTGATGCTCTCCAAGCCTGCAGGTCTGAGCTGCAAGCCCATGTCAGGCTCGAAGGACAACGTCTCCGTGCTTGCCTGCTTCAATGCGGCTGGAGAGGACATCCCCCCGTTTATCATCTACTCCAAAGCCTACCCTGGGGGAGTGTGTTACAAGACCCAAGGGCCGCCCAGTGCCCTCTATGGATGGTCTGACTCGGGTTGTGTCACCTCTGACCTTTTCAAGAAGTGGTTCCTCAGACATTTCCTGGTGCACGCACCTAAGGAGCGTCCGCTGCTGCTGATCTTTGATGGCCACAAGTCGCCTGTAAACCTGGAAGTGGTGGAGGCGGCTCGTAAAGAGGACGTCATCCTGCTGTGCCTCCCGCCTCATTGCTCCCACATCCTGCAGCCACTCGATATGGGTCTCTTCGCGCTCTTGAAGCAGAGATTTTTGGTGCTGATAGGCGACGGCTGCACCAACGATGCAACTCATTTTGCGGTTAGCAAGAAGGAGTTCTCGGGTGTATTCAAGGGGGCGTATCAGGTCGCGAAAGAGGAGGATGGTATCAGGATTGTTAAAGAAAGTTTTAGGAAATGTGGCATCTATCCATTGAACCCCTTTGCCATTAGCGCCACTCATTTAACACCATCACACAGCATGGATCCAGCTGCTGGACCCGGTTTGTCCGCATCAGCACAGCATTCAGGGGACATCACAGCTGCTGGACCTTCATCCTAACTCATGAAGACACCAGACTGTCAGTCAGCTATTAGTACCTTTGATGAAAAATTGATTGGCTGCATAATTGATCAAACCCTGAATGAGAAGAAACCAGTTCTGTCGTTTGAAAGACTGACTGGTTTACACACCCCCAGCCTCCTTTCACAGCGCTCCGTTTGTCCGCTTGCCAGAGGAACACGGCGTTTGATGTTAATTACTTGCCAACATTGTGCTCATTTATTGAAGTTCTGTACTGCACCGTTTGAATATCGCGCAACTGTTTCTCACAACCTGCCTGACGGGGTGTTAAAAAATAAATGTTTGTCTCACAAATTTTTTTGCCGTATGATAAATTGCTCCAGAAATAGCTCGGATAAAGATATTATTGTCATTTTTCAAACCATGTGACATTTTATTAACGAGAATATTCAGACATATGAATGTGAAAATAATATAATATAAATAGAAGTACTACACTGGTGTCGTATGTCACTGTGATATGTGTCCGTAACATTGACCTTGACCTTTGACCTTCAAATTCATTTCAGTTCACCCGCAGATCCTTGCAGATGTGCAGTTAGCAAGCATTCCCTTGGAGCTGTAACCTTACATTTTGTCGAGTGTTTGCAACATTCTATTAAAGGCTGCTCTTTTTTAGGGGGGGGGGGTTGTTTACTGTTTTTTTGTTCGTTTTTTTTTGTCTTGAACAGCTGCTTCTCTTTGGCTGTGTTGCAAGTTATGCTCTGTCAGCGTGGGATTTTATGCTTTCACGTTATATTTACTCTCCAAGGCAAAAGAATCCTAGCAGCCATCTCCATCTTCTCCAAATGCAGTTTTTATTCTCAGCTCAGAAAACTAGACGAGATGTTTATGTTGTAGGTGAGTTGTTGGACATACTGGCTCCTTTATGTTATTGGTCTCTCTGCTCTCATTTGGCTTTAAACCTGAATGTTCCAACATCAGAGCTGCAGAATACAGCTGAGACAGCCTCCAGTAGTGTTATCTTCACCCATCACTCTTTTATGTGTGTGTGTGTGGGGGGGGGGGGGGCGGAGATGCTTGAAGGCGTATGACACAGAGCAGACGGGAGGACGGAAGCAGTGTGACACTCAAATGTTGGTGACATTCATTCTTATGGAAGAAAACACCCATCTAAAGACAATGGGCTGTATCCAGGTCAGGGGAAACGATCAAGGGCATAACCAAATATGGTCGATGCAGCAGTGGATGAAGGGGGCAAAGCATGCTCCTACAGTACGGATTAATTGAAAACATGTTTGACATTAAAAATGTGAAATGTGTGACATTGTATCTACTCACTGTTAATGTCCACATTTAAGCTGTCATAGAAAAGGAAATTGACGTTGCTGGACTCCACGTGCTCAGATCTGTTAGCTCTTATAGCCCCGCCTTGTGGTTACAATAAGTAACACATTTGATTTGCATCAAAATTACACCGTTGTTTACAGGTGATGTACGGCGACATAATAATAGCTGGTGAGTGTTCTCCAGCACCACCTAGTGGACGCAGGACGTAATATTTCCACTTCAATGCGTTAGCCTGCTCTTTCCTTGCATAGTTCAGGTTTCGAGTTGTAACTCGTTTGCGGTTTTAATTACGGTGGTAGCAGTGGAAGTTTGCGCTGTCTGACTGTTTCCTAACTGAGCTCCTGTTTCTGTGCTGAATATTACGCGCATTAGAGATTTTGTTTTTCCAAGTGTGAGACAATCTGAGCGGCGTGTGGCTGGAAACACCTGTTGTTGTTTCAAATGGACGGAGTGGAAACGAGAAAAATGTCTGAAATGTCTCACCTCCTTTATACTAGTATTCTGAACATTTACGCGCTGCATTAAGTAATTACGAGGGGAGTACGCTGCGTGAGATACCGCAAAAGAGCGTTCCAGGAAAGTTCAGCCCTTCTATAGTTCGGGAGCGGTGTCTTGTGTAACGTTTCACGTTCCCTCAGCAGACCCGATCCTGTAGTCTCACCTCTACAATAAAAAGGGACTTTAGTTCGTAGGTTTTTGCTGTAGGAAGGTGCTCCATCAAACAGTGCACCTAGGAATTACTAAAAGTGTATTTTTCTTCTTTTAACGTGTGGGTGTGCATTTTCAAGTCAGGTGACAACTATGTTAAAGAGAAAAGTCTAAATATTTCATCCGGTCTGTTTACAACCCGAGGTAGAAAATGAAGAAAAGCTCTACGAGTTTTATTTCGGATGTCCTCTCCTGCTCAGCCTGTTCGAGGCCGTCCTCACGTCTGACATCAGGCTTTTAAAGGCCATCGCGTTTATTGGGAAGCTGTTGAAGAGCAGACGTGCAGGCGTTGAACTCATTGCTTTGTGACTTGAGGGGCAAACACTCCAGTAGTAATGTTCCCTCAGCCTGCAGCGAACTGAGCGAGGTGATGAACGCTGCGGAGCTACGCTAATGTTTATCTCCGTGATTATCGCAGATGGCCACTTGTGCCTGAGGCTGTTCTGCATTCTTATTTACTCGCCGACGCGCTCACGTCGAAGGCCAACTTCGCTTTGACCTGACGAGCTGCTATCGTATCAGCAGCACTCGCTACTCAAATACCTCACGGTCTAAACTAACCTGGAAGAGTCAAGGAGTTTAGAAAATAGCAATGATCGAGCCTCCATTTTTGTTGCTGTTCATAAAAGTTGGAAGTAAAGTCATGGATATTTGTCTCACCTGTGAGGACTGAATATTAGAGAGTGGTTCAGTCAAGACTGACGGAAAATTTACTGTAACGTTGTTTTGTTCTGTATCAAGCTCGTCATTTATTTGAGAGAAATGTAAGCTGATGAATTTGTTTCCCCCCCCCCCATGCGTAAATAGAAAATGTGAGAATAGTCAAGAAGAATAAGAATATGTATGATGAGTCTAATTTGTGTTTCTTTCCTCAAATATTAAATCCACAACCCCAGAATATAATAGACCAGCTTAATTATTGCACTCAACTTGATCTTTGTCCTTTGTTAATTCTGCGTTAATGGTCCGATGATAATCTTTCTACTTACTCAAATATTTGGGCGGTGGCGAGGACATAGGAATTCTGTCTGACTGGGCTGGTCACAGGGTCCCCGCTGCAAGATGAGAAGTGAGAGTCTGTCATTAGAAGGTGAGAACAAACTTTTGTAAAACCAGAACGGGCACAACAGCTTTTATGGGTTTGTAAAAAAAAAAAAAAAACAATAAAAAAGAATATACAGTTTGATGGCAAGTGATGGCTTACCACATCAAACTACAGCAAGAACACACAGAAAAGTCGCATCGGTTCTGCTAAAGTGAATTCATGCATCCGTCTGTCTCTTTTTTTTTCAGAATACCTTGTTTTTTCTTGCCTTTCCTTTTCCTCCTTCAGTTTATGGATCCAGCTGAGATCATTCTTCAGCGGAGTCCGAACCCTGGTGGTTTGGAACACATCGTCTGCAACATAAACACGCACCCTTTGAGGATACTGCGATTGAAAGTCGACATCATATTTTGCGTTAAAGGAGTGAATATTCAATGTGAAATGCAACTTACTTTTTGACATGATGCTGATATTCTCTCTGGAGTTCAACCTGGCGACAGAACGTTTACGGTGATGTTAATAAGACGGCTAAAAAAAATAAAAATTAAAAAAATAAACAAGCCAGCGCAAACAGAACTCTGCCCCAAGAAATAAAGAACATAATGTTTCTATTTTCCTTTTGTGTTATTCCAACTGATGTCAGACCTGTCAAATAAAATCAACTTCTCTAATGAAACTTGTAAAGCTGCATTCTGCACTGGAACTTGGCACAAGTTAGAATTGGCAGCATAGATAAATATTTGAGTGACATAAGATGCAAAATGTCAAATGCACGTGTCAGCATTTATCACTTTTCATCTTCCAAAATAAAGTCAGATCGTACAAAAGTGAGCTCGTTCGAATTAACACGATAATGCCGAATTCTTTGGCTGGATGTTTCCACCTTCGTGTCTGTCACGCCGAGCATCCGGTCCGCGTTCAGTGTGAGCGCCTGTTAACTTTTCCGTCTAATCTCGTAGGATGAATCTCTCTGGAGAGGTGCCAGCACAGAGGTCAAATTCATTACGCTCGAAAAGATTATTGCAGTTCTGACTTAGCAATGATGAGCCCTCGCCCTGCGAAACCGCTGAATATATGAAATCGTGATGAGTGCGTTCTCACCTGTTCAGGTCGGCGTTGTCAGCGGTGCAGAGCGCAGCTGAATGTCTTCTGGGTTTCACGCGTAGAGACAGCTTCAATTTAAGAGGAACCCCCCCCCCCCCCCCTCTCTCCCCCGTTTGGTAGCGCCACACCTGGATGCTGCTCTGCAGGTTGACCCAGTGGGTGGCAGGGTGGGTGGGTTTGATCTGGTATCATGATGTTGGCAGGCAGGCACGGTTGTTTAATAGTTTCATGAGTTGAAATGTCACATTCCAAAGTTGTTGTCTTCACTTTGTCCTCATCAGATGTTTTTGTCCCTGTTTCCTGATGTTTGCAACAACCTTACACCATTTATACCACCTCACAGTTTACTACGTAGTTGGGATTCCTTACGACATTGTGATCATAGCCAGGAATGAAACTATTCATCTCACAATAGACATGAAAACCTCTTTGTAAATTTTTTTTTTTTTAAATCTATAGAGGGATGTTCTTTCACTGACATGCTGTTCCAGTTGAGGGGCACAAGGAATCAAGAGAGACCTGTACTGCTGTCCCTTGGAATTTTATCTACTGTCTAATCACAACATGCCAATTGAATTTTTGGCTAAAACACATCCAAATTAAGCGTGCTTGCTATCTCTCTCTCTCTCTCTCTCTCTCTCTCTCTCTCTCTTTGTATTTATGTTATTAAAGCAGGGACAACGTGCATGAATTGACATATACAAGCTCATTTCCATCTGATGATGACAGTTAAATTACATTTGTCTCAACCTGTAGAAATAATCTCAGGGAAGCTTTTGGTCTCATCCATTTCAAAACACCTGCAAGAGTATCTCATTGATTCACTCGCATACACAATCACACAGGAGCGCAAATTATGTAAGAGATCCCATTAAATCATTCAGTCAACAGGACAGCTACACTGTAAGTTGTTTGTTTGCCGTCATGGATTTTATTGTAGCAACAATTGCACTTGACAAGGATTTTTTAAAAGCTTCTTCGATGAATACGTTGTATGTTGCGTGGAATCCAGCAGAACCCCCTCTGTTGGTTTGCTTTCTTCAGCTGCTGACAACACTGTAAAAATTCCATGTATTCCTTCTGCATGGCATCAGGCGTTGTCAAAATGATATATGACATATTCTCATGCACTTAACTGTGCTAATGTACATACGACATGTGCCAAAGGTGAAATCGGAAATAAGAAAACTTGCGGTAAGTTTTACTATTGGTAAATATTTTTGTTATTGTGGCACTGAATTTTAGAGTACATGCTTAGAATACATTATCTTTCGAAGTATGTGTCGTTTTCTCTTGTGCATGTGACTGCACTGTTTTAACTGAAAAAAAAAACTTCCCCTTGGGGACAGTAGCATTCAAGTTGACAGCTTTAATTTTTTTTTTATGACGCTTGTTGCTTTCAGTCTCCCATTCTCATTTTCTTGTTAGTTATGAAAACTGATCCTTCAGCTCTGATGTAATGAGGGAGCTTATCTTGACATGTTTGTCGCCGGCTTGAAAATGCAGTCATTTTGAATGACTTTTGGAAGCTGTTTTACCTCACCTCTCTTCTACTCAGTGTACGACACAATACAAGACCTGTAGAAGCAGCTGAACTGACAACCATGTACCTGTATTATCCCCATTTACCTATAAAAGCAGATAGTTTAATACACTTATAGTGAAATATAAACTTTAGCAGCATCTCTACTTTAATCACACTGAAAATGTCGGGGGACCAAAGCTTTAAGAGAAGTAAACGAACAAAGAAATTGACATCTCCCAGCTAAATAAACACCTGGGAATAGTTTATAGGAGTAGTGATAATATCAATGGCAGACTGGTACATCAACTGAGATTATCTGCCCTCTACCTTCCTCACAACAACATTACACAGTCGCACTAAGGCACTCTAACACTTATCTCCCTGTCTTTTGTTTTGGTTTTGCGCGATACAGAAAACTGTTAAAGTTTGGTTTCGAACTACGCAATTCCATTCGCTGGAGTAACACGTTTAGCA
The DNA here is from genome assembly GCF_037954235.1 of Aulostomus chinensis. Taxonomy (NCBI): domain Eukaryota; kingdom Metazoa; phylum Chordata; class Actinopteri; order Syngnathiformes; family Aulostomidae; genus Aulostomus; species Aulostomus chinensis. Next base: position 13,153,861 of record NC_141334.1, read on the forward strand.
TGTGAACAAAGGGGAACGTTATTTCGCTGACATACCAAAGCGTTTCCGAGGGTTTTTGAACGCATCTTTCACCGCGTCTGTTTTTCAGGAAGTGACGTTCCTCATCGTGTCGAGGCTTCCGCTTCGTTGTGTGTGGGAACAGCTTCGTGAGTGCTATTATTTTAAATTGATACATTTTCTAATGCAGATGTTTAAATACAAAATGTACTCTGTTGAATATAATTCCCAGCCTTACTTTGTGTTGTTGTTTAATGTCGGCTGAAGTAGCCTTTTCCTCTGTAACAGTTATTAAACGTTGTTCCCTGTGTAGCAACTTCCTAGCACGAGCAGCTAATGTTAGCTATTTAAGAGAGTAGCTTGTTCTGTTCTTTACTCTGTTATTACTAGCAAACTATGTGTCCTTCTAGGAAACCGCACAAATAAGCTGTACTTTGATTTTGATTGAACAGCGAAAACTGCTTTTTCACAGGATCATTTGGTATTGTTATTTAATAAGTGTTGGTGCGATGCTAACTAGATCCAACTAAATCTTCTTAATTTAATGTATATGATGGGAAATTAGGTAGTTAAACATCAAGGTTTCTGCTCTTAACGCCCAGGTTGCCACATTCACATCCACATTTCTCCAGAGCATCTGTGCATGGGTGATATTTTCAGATAATTAGTCGCAGAGCCAGCTGGAAATAGTGTTGGGTTGAATAAATTTATGGACAATAATAGGAATTGTTGGGGTTAGGGTTAGAAATTGAGATGCTGTTGTTTCATTTCATCCATACCTATTTGTGTTTAGAGTTTCCCATCTCAAATTCTGCTATTGTATGTCGTTCTTAAGTTCTATGTCGTTCTTAAGTTCTGAGGACTTTGAGTGCTACCCTGAGATTTTATGAAAACACTAATTATTTGAATTGGGTGCTGTGGGCTTCAATGTGTTTATACTTTATTGAGGTTTTCAATTTATTCTTAATCTCTTCCACGTCAGAGCCATCCAAGATGACTACAGCTGCTAGACCAACGTTTGAGCCAGCGAGAGGAGGGAGGGGTAAAGGAGAAGGTGATTTGAGTGCTCTGTCAAAGCAGTATTCAAGTCGGGATCTTCCAGGTCACACAAAGATCAAATACAGGTCGGTGGATTAAATCGGAATGAAGTTTAGATTTGGGTTGTACTTGTGTTGCACAGTACATACACACACATAGCACTGATTCCATGTTCTATTATTAGTGCGTTATTTTCATCCTCAATTGCCATCCTGTCTTCAGGCAACCAACCCAGGATGCCCCTGAGGAGCTTCGTAACCGTGACTTCCGTAGGGAGCTGGAGGAGAGGGAGCGTGCTGCTGCTCGTGAGAAGACCAGAGAGAGAGGACCAAGAGGTTAAATTAACCTTTGTACTTATTTACTGCTTGGCTTAAAGCATAAATTACCTCACTCAATCAAATAGTCAATACTAATAAATACAGCCTCTTAAACCTCTCTGACCTTTCATTTTACAGAGCACACCACATCATCTTCATCATCATCCTCAAAGAGGCCCAGACTGGATCAAATCCCAGCAGCCAATCTTGATGCTGATGATCCTCTCACTGATGTAAGTACTCATGTTGTCAGACTTTCAAGGACATTTTCAATGAGCTCCCTCACCAGTGAGGCCTGTCTGTGAGCAGGAGGACGAGGACGAGGACTCTGAGGAAGATAGCGATGATGATGACACCGCTGCGCTTCTGGCAGAATTGGAGAAGATAAAGAAGGAGCGGGCTGAAGAGCAAGAACGCAAAGTAATCTATGATTTCAGACTGTTTATATCCTCTCTTTGAGAAGAATCAGAAAAAACACAAATAGAAATCTTGTGGTTTATGGAGATGAAAGATAGATACCACAGCATCTTCATTTCTGGTGGATTTCTTTATTTTCACTTTATAGGAGAGGGAGCAAAAAGCAGAGGAGGAGAGGATTCGAATGGAGAATATTTTGAGTGGTAATCCATTGATTAATCTGGCTGGGCAGCAGCAGCAACAAGTCACCCAGAGTCAGAATACATTCAAAGTCAAGAGAAGGTATCTCTCACACAGACACGTGCACAACATGATAGTTGTATTAAGTTTTCTCTCCTTACCTCACTTTATCAACGGATATGTGAATGTCTTTCCAGGTGGGATGACGATGTTGTGTTCAAGAACTGTGCAAAAGGAGTGGATAAAGCCCGGAAAGAGAAACGCTTTGTCAACGATACACTGCGCTCTGAGTTCCACAAAAAATTTATGGAAAAGTATGTAAAGTAAAGGACCCGGTGTGGACTGTTTTTATTTGTGTTTTTCGATCAAATTTCTCTGCCTCCAGTTACTGTCTGTCATTTTCATTCATTCTGTTTTCAGATGAATTTGTGTTTGCGCAGTCATCATGTAAAATGCTGTATATAAGTGGCATCCTTTGACTAAAGCTCATGAAAAGTTGAATGGAAATGTAGGCTGTCTGTATGTTGGTTTCATTTCAGTAAATAAAGAATTTCTCTGATGTAAATAATAACCTGTTCATAGCCTTGTTTCAACCATTACTTTTTGTTGTATCTTGTCCACTTAATTGGGTTTAACTATTTCCAAATCCAATTTCCCTGCACATTATATAAATACATCAAAATATTATTAGTGCCAGTTTAGCTTTGGAAGAAAAGTTTAGAATGTAAAGTTGATAGATGTAATTTAAAGATATAAACTTCAAATTTGAATATGCGATTTTCCTGGGGCGGCACAGTGGTTAGTACCGTCGCCTCTTGGTAAGAAGGTTCCAGTTTTGAGCCCCCGTTCTTTCTGTGTGAGTCTGCATGTTCTCCCTGTTCCTGTGTGGGTTCTCTCTGGTACTCCAGCTTCCTCCCACAGTCCAAAGACATCAAGAGGGGACGAGGCTGATTGATACTCAAAATTGTGAGTGTGAATGTTTGTCTGTTTATATGTTGGTCCTGTGATAGACTGGCAACCCATTCAGGGTGAACCCCGCCTCTCGCCTGTAGACTGCTGGGATAGCCCCCCCCCCCCCCCCCCCTTAACAGGATAAGCAGGAGAAAATGGATGGATGGATGTTCCTGATGGAAAAGTCTCATCATTTCCTCACTCTCCCTCTCCCTCTCAGCTGGGGAAGAGACAGTATGTCATAGTGTTCTCTTTGTCCCATTCTTGTGAACCACATACCTCAGCTACATCATAGAGGATTCATTCAGATTCTTGATAAATACTCATTGGAACTTGAGGTTTAACTGAAAATATTTTGGTGGTCAAGGTAATAAAACCCAAAGAATCAGAGGTCAGTGACATATAAAATGTATATAGTTTGAGCAATAATGCCACTGACATAACAATCTTTAAATACAATTTATTTCCCAGTGTATTTTCATTTAGGCGTTTTCTCATTCTTTTACATGTCAAAGTGGCCAGGAGGGCAGCGTAGCGGCGGTAGCGGTAACCGGCAGGGGGCGCTGCCTCCAACTACCGCCTCCCTATGACAGAGTCAGGGATTGGGGAGGCTGCTGGGAAAAGATGGCAGCTTCCTTTTGTTCGAAAGGATTTACTGTTCTCCGAGGGGGGATTTAGACACATTCTTCTGTGGATATACTGATCTATATCGGTAACTGTGGACCTCACTTGCTGCTACCAAAGGAGTCTGAGCAGTGGAACATGGAGAAGACCGGGAGCATCGACAGTCTGGGCTCCAAGCGCTCCTCCTCCCGACAGCCAAGTGTTGATTCATTGTCCAGGTAGCTAAAACCACCTCAACAACACGCATTTTTAAGCTAGTTACAAGTTTTGAAACCGCTTCTTAGTTTTGTATTATGGTCGTATAACTTAAGACACTAGTCATAACAACGTCCGAATGGCTCCAGAGGAGTTTGTTAAACCTTAAACAATGTCGCCTTTAATCCGTTTAACTGACAGCCAAGTAGCGACCGCTGGGGTTGACAGGCGGGCAGCAGTCTCCGGTTACTGGCATTACTGGTCAGATTTACAGTTTTAAATGTTTTAGGGATTTGTTAGGAGTTAATCAGAGCTCGGTTGGATGAACCGGAACAACAAATAAATACTCTGAATCTTACGTGTTATCTTGGTTGAATTTTAGTGAACTGTTAATGGCAGAAATATATACTTCAACTATTATATTAAACTCTTATGGTTGTACAGTCATGTTCTGATAAAGAGGCGTATTATATTAACTAATGTGGAATTTCAGGCTGCACAATTATTTGATGCGTTGTCTATTTTTTTTATATGCAAGTCAGGTTTCTCATGAAGTGATTTCGAAAATTTAAAAATCGCCAAGTGAACTATTCTCTGATTATAACATAAATCACACAGCCATGAATGATCAATTAGATGATCACTGTATTGTCCAACTTTTGTTTCTGCACCAAAGTAGATGTTGTGATTTATATACTTATAGCAAAATAGAATATCTAAATGAATATCGCAGTATTCTTCCTCTCCATGTTGTCCAGCCCTATTTGAATTTGTCTTCAAGTTGGCGTGTGTATGTGTGTGTGCAGAGAGACCAAAAACATTAAAACAGAAGTGTGTGTGTGTGTGGGATAAAGACGAGACAGAGGCATTACAGCTTGGGAGGCAGTTCTGTTCAGGACAGGAGTGCTTGTGTTGTCCCTGCTGCAGTTATGCTAGTTGATCAGATGTTGGACTCAGAATCTCCTTAAAGTCGACTGGCTGGCTGCTTGCTCAAACAACATGGAGAAGTCAAGCACCCTGACACGCCAGCCTAAGCAGATTTTGAGTCTGGATCTGCAGCACCTGAGAGGACACATCAAAAAGGATTTCAGGTGGATGACGTTTTATTCAGATGGCAGATGGGGGAGGTTGCTGGGGGGAGACAGCTGATGAAGGACGAAGCTGGTGATGAAGGAGAAGCTGTTGTAGAGGGCTGCCACGGATGAAGGAGGCGCTGCTATGGAGGGAGGCTGGTGACGAAGGGAGGGACTGATGGGGAAGTTAGCGATGAGGAGCAAGTGATTTTAGTGCCCTCCATTTCTAGGTGCTTGGACTGATCTGAACAGACATGACTGCAGTGCGAGCAGTTTCAGAGAGATGTTGGTAGCTGCAGGCAAACCTGAGATGCTCAGAAGCCCTGGTGAATACTTTAACAACCCTGCCACCATAAATCTTTGTCCCCTCTGTATTCTGAATAGTGGAAGTTGGCCTACATACACTTTTAGCAGGAAAGAAATCATCAGCAGTCGTGTGCAGCTGGGACTGAGGAAGGCAGCACAGAAGCTGCTGGGGCTGGGAGAAAATGGATGGAGCTGCTACCTGCAGGGACTGCTAAACCTTTTTCAGTAATTCCCTGAGCTCTCATTGGTGTATTAATAAATGATCCAAGCAAAAGCCTCAAAATCAAAAAGAACCAGCAGTAAAAACAGCAGTGCACCAGCAATAACACTGATAAGATGAAAAGATGAATCAGAATCAGAAAAAGCTTTATTGTCAAGTACGATTTTACACATACAAGGAATTTGTTGTGGTGCTGTTGGTACGTGAGATGATGAGTTTATGGAACCAGAGACGCACGAGATCGAACAGTTTTGTCTGCAGTAGCGTCCGTGAGAGCAGCAGCCGATAGTGTGGTTTTCATTTCAGAAAAGTAAAATGAAACCTGAGCAAGACGTTGTTACGTTTGTTGCTTTTTTTTTTATCTAGATAATGATCTGAATTGTTAAGTTATCCAAACTATTTGTGTTATTTAGTCACACAAATAGTTGCTTCACACCGGTGACGTAAGAGAAACGGCTGCACAGGAAGTTTTTTCCTTTAATCACATGTCATCTCTCAACAGCACTTCCACGTCTCGCTCCGACCGATCCGCCCCCGCCAAGCCGACCTCTACCATGTCCTCCGACTCTCTGACCACCTCAGAGTTTTCTCCAGAACTCAGGGTTTGGAACCGACTTCTCTTACATCATTTAATGTCAACTAATGACTGAAGTGTAACTCTCTGTTGTTCTCCCTGTAGGTCAAACCCAAAATACATACCAAGGTAACGTCTAATTACACACATTATTTCAGTTGTACTTGTGATGATTGTCTGAACAAGTTTCACTGCATTAAACAGCTTCACATTTAAGCCTGTTCTTGACGTTCTCAACAGGTGCTGAGAGAGTCAGACAAAGAGGAACCACAGTTACTTCCAAATGAAGCTGTGCAAGACACAGGTGTGTGTTGCAGTGGTAATTCAGGTCAACGTTGCTTTCATGGATTGTATGCAAAGTAGCTTTTTCTCCAGTAAAACAAAATAAAATGCTCTAATAATGCTGTATTTAACCTGCTTTATTAAATAGCCCAAGATGTCACCTACTTCTGTCCTTTCACTGGGCCGCTGAGGGGGGCGGTGACAATTACCAACTACAGACTTTTCTTCAAATGCATCGACAGGGTAAGTCTTGTTATCTTTTCTTTTTTTTTCAAAGCTTTATGAAATTGTCAAAGAATATTTTGGTTAAAGCGTAGTTTATTTTCAGGAGCCTGCATTCGTTCTGGACCTGCCCCTCGGGGTGGTGAGTCGTGTGGAAAAGATTGGCAGCGCGTCGAGCCGTGGCGATGTGTCATATGGGCTAGTTTGTAAGGTGAGGAACAAAAAACAACGGTCTTTTTCTTATCAAACCCTAGTGTGGCTTAATTGCATTGAGAGTACAATTATAGGAGCAATCCAAAACTCAAAGGATTATGGCCTGGCCGTGCACAATATTTGTTTAAATGTAAACAGAACAACGGATAGCACGACAGGCAGAAGGCTAAGACTTCTGCAAACATCTGACAGCACATTTCAGTCTACCTCTGGCCTGCTTGTTTTTCCTGCACCGTGAAACTGAACCAGACTAAAGAGAGAATGAACCAAATTCAGTCCATTTCAATTAGTTTCAGTTTGTAGTTGCGAAAGCTGTTTTTTTTTTCCCTTTAATTTGTCACACGTCTCAAAAGTTGCTGCTTTCATCAATAGAAATCCCGGTCATGTAAACAGAGTGCGACTGTAAACAAGCTCCATATCCACACTAGCACACCAGGAAGGACACTGGATTATAATCTGCTATCAGAAACTGTGGCCTTACTGCTTTGACACTCTCTGCTCTGCCTCTCTACAGGATATGCGTAATCTACGATTTGCCCACAAACAACTGGACGACACACTCAGGAAGTCCATTTTCGAAGTGCTGATGAAATTCGCGTTTCCTGTCTCTAACGGGCTGGTGAGTGATTTCCAGCCATGCCGTCTCTGACACTGTTGCTCTGAGCTACCCTGCAACTGAAACATTTCTCTCCCACTCCTCATAGCAAATCTTTGCTTTCGAGTATGGACAAGTCTTTCCTGAAAATGGATGGAAGGTGTATGATGCTGTCTCTGAATACAAAAGACAGGTATTTAATTGATATGGACACAGTACGAGTGCTTAGATTGATGTGAAAGAAAAAAAATTATGTTGGTTGTGTTTTCTTGGAAGGGGATACCTAATGAAAGTTGGAGGATTACCAAAGTAAACGATCACTATGAGCTCTGTGACACATACCCATCAACTCTAGCAGTGCCTGTCAACATACCCGACGAAGAGCTGAAGAGAGTCGCTGCCTTCCGGGCCAAGGGGAGGATACCTGTGGGTAACTGTTCCATGAAGGTCATGATCATCTCTTGTGGGAAAGTCTGGGGCCACATTAATGTCCTTATTCTGTGTGTAGGTCCTGTCGTGGATCCATCCAGAGAGCCAGGCCACAGTGACTCGTTGCAGTCAACCCATGGTTGGGGTGAACGGGAAGCGCAGCAAAGAAGATGAGAAGTATCTCCAGGCTATCATGGATGCTAATGCCCAGTCCCACAAACTCTTCATTTTTGATGCTAGGCCCAGTGTCAACGCTGCTGCTAACAAGGTTTGTGTTCTTATCCTGATATTTAGCAAGAGGAAATCTTTCATAATGGAATGAAAGCGATACTTCCCCTAAAAAAGTATATTTGGCCTTTCAGGTACTCACAAATAGATTTCTTGAACTCATGAAGACATTTTGCAGATGTCTCACTTCTTTATGACTCCAGAGTATATTTATAATTGGCTTAAAGCTAATGGGATGCCATTAGCTTTAAGCTATGGCCTACTGCAACATCAGCAAAACTGCCCAGAAATGTCAGTTTACAAATTCAAGCACATTGTCCAGTATAATCTACATCTTCTCTAGCGTGCTACATCCTCATTAATCCACTAACATTTTGATTAGGGCCATTAACTTCAAGCTAAATGTAATTATTCTGCATTGTGAAGCACAGAGATGTGACACAGTGGTGAAACAGGCAACAAGGCAACTTCTTGTACACGTACTATTTTTTGATAAAGTATCACTTTACGAGAAATTATCCTTGGCATGCAGATCAGAGGTTATGATTGTCTGTCTTTTTTTGAATCCCTCAGATGAAAGGGGGTGGATATGAAAGTGAGGATGCCTATCAAAATGCCGAGCTGGTGTTCCTCGATATTCACAATATCCATGTAATGAGAGAATCGCTACGCAAATTGAAGGACGTTGTGTATCCCAACATCGAGGACTCTCACTGGCTCTCCAATCTGGAGTCCACTCACTGGCTTGAGCACATCAAGGTGAGCCTGCTGCTGTAACTCAGAAGGGGAATCAGGGACAACATAAGGATCCGTCAGCTTTGTAGGATCTGAAAGCCTTCTCATGTGGTTGGATGTTCTTTGCGGGGCCAAAATTCAGGGTTAAGGAAAAGATTGGTCTCTGCAAAGATAGTAACCCAGGTTTGTGTTTGTGTGTGTAGCTGATCCTGGCAGGAGCGCTGCGGATCGCAGACAAAGTAGAATCTGGGAAAACCTCCGTGGTGGTGCACTGTAGCGATGGCTGGGACCGCACAGCCCAGCTCACATCTCTGGCCATGCTCATGCTCGACGGCTACTACCGCACCATTCGCGGCTTTGAGGTGTTGCTCGAGAAAGAGTGGCTGAGCTTCGGGCACCGCTTCCAGCTGGTAAACACGGCTTGTCATAAACACTCACTGGAAAATTTTAATGATACGATTGAATAAAACTAATCCTGGTTCTGAATTCCATTTCTTTCAGCGCATCGGCCATGGCGATAAGAACCACACAGATGCAGACCGTTCGCCCGTCTTTATTCAGTTTATAGACTGTGTCTGGCAGTTAACTCGCCAGGTGAGCATTAAGTCAATTAGTTTAGAAATTTCTTTCACAGTGAAATAGCTTCTTGGATACTAACAAAACCATGTTCATTGAAGTTTCCTGCAGCTTTTGAGTTTAATGAATACTTCCTGGTGACCATCTTGGACCATCTGTACAGCTGCTTGTTTGGTACATTCCTGTGTAACAGTGAACAGCAAAGGTTGAAGGAAGTAAGTGCGTCTATTCTTTTAAGCCTTTGTATGTTATTTGAATCAAGGAAATAAGAAAAAAATTAATAACCCTGTCTTAAATCCTGGACATTTTGACACGTTCTAACTAATTTATCTACATGCGTTTGACAGGAGATTCCAAAGAGGACAGTATCCTTGTGGTCTTATGTAAACAGTCAGCTGGAGGAGTTTACCAATCCCTTGTATGTGAACTTCTCCAACCATGTGCTGTTCCCTGTAGTCAGCTTACGCCACCTGGAGCTTTGGGTTGGTTACTACATTCGCTGGAACCCTCGCATGAGACCTCAGGTATTCAAAGAAACCTTGTATAAGGACTGAAGCACTTTTGCGCTTCCTATGGACTTTTCCTTAATTAAGTCTAAATTCTTGCTTGTGTTGTACGTCGCTTTGGACAAAAGCGTCTGCTAAATGAAATTGTAGAATTGTTTAATTGTAGACTTTTAAGAACCTGATTTCAGTCTGAAAGGACATTGGGCCCCAGTAATGAAATATATGTGTGCAGAAGTATCTCCTTACACACCAAACAAATATTTTAGCCCTCATTTTAGTCTTACAGACAAGAAGCAAAGGCTGGTGACTGTTTTGAAGTCTTTGCTTCTGAAATATATTGTGTATATCTCCTTACTCAATCACCCAGGATTCTTAAGACTTCAGTATTACAGGAGAAGCACAACAGCTGTCAGGAGTAAGGAGTTACAAATACTGATCAGGCTTTGATTCCTCTCTGTAAGACTAAATTGAGGATTAAACAAGTCCTTGTGTGAGCAACAACACATTTGTTAATAGTTTCATGAATGAGGCCAATTGTTTGCATGCATCAAGTAATGTACTTGGGCAACCAGTTAATGCAGCAGTCTGTTATTTTGCCTACAAACAAGGGGGTCACTGGTTCGGTACCCTGTATACACATGTGGTAGAAGAAGTATGTGGTTGACCACAGTGCTCCCCAGAGCAGCAGAGGGGGTGGAGCCCTGACCAGGAGAGCTCAGCAGGGTGAAATGGGTGGAAACTTAATTTGAGTGGCTTCCCCCCCTCCCCCCCTTTCCCAGGAACCCGTTCATCAGCGTTACAAGGAGCTGCTGGCCAAGCGTGCTGAGCTGCAGAAACGAGTGGACGAATTGCAGCGAGAGGTGACCAACCGTTCAGCTTCCTCTTCCTCTGAGCGGGCAGGTTCCCCGACACGCTCCATCACCCCGGTGCAGACCTTTGTTTGACCATGTGACCTTCCCAATGGACACAGAAATTCTACCTGTTAGAAGGTGCTGCAAGGTCGTCATCATTAGGACACGTCACAAAGGTCCTGTGTACCAAACTGCCTCTTTGGATGACACGCGGCATTGAAAACCAACTCTACCAAAAGTCAGTTAAGCAGATCACTGTAGTGAATCTGACACTGAGCAGTCTGCTCACGACGGAGGAGCCTCTCTCTCTACCATCACTGACTACAGCCATATTATACTCCTTCTCCAGGCTTGAGAAGACATGTAACCAGAATAGTAAGTACTGTTTAGCATATATCAACTTGCCTACAATCTACAAGTGTTCACAGTGTTTGATGTACACTAGAATATTACTCATGCCTTATACACTTGATAAGAACACTGACTTGTGTCCTCTGTTTTGCAATGGTTCGTTCGATATTGAGTTGAAAGCGATACTGCTGAAAAGGTGCTGTTGCTAACAGCTTGTTTGAGGTCAAATCTGTAGCACTAAAATCTACTAAGGCGGCTTGTGAGCAAAATATCAAATCACAAAGTGTAGCTAATGCTAATAAGGTAGTCATCGAGTGCACAAATTGGTTGTTTTAGATCAGAGGTTTTGACAGTGGGATGGTGGGCCTCCCCTCATCCTCCATTATATTATAAATATATAGAATCATTATTAGGTTATATACTCCCATAGACAGTCAACGGTGTAGCCTAGCTAGCCTAAAATTGCCTTTGTACATAGATTCTAAGTCATCAAATACAGGAAAACACCCTTTTAAGAGCCATTTATTCATTTCTGTCTCTTGGAAAGTAGGAAAATGTTAAAATTCCCTCAAAAATGCTGTATCTCTTAACCACATCTTGAACTAAATCACATTTGGATGATATCCTTTTGTTAACTAATATTCATCCACCACTGATCCTCCCTGAGGAGGCAGGCCTCACACTATGAAGACCTCTGTTTTAGATTGTTGTGACCAAATATACATTTTTTTTCTTTGAGTACACTGAGTGATTTAAATTTTATAAGATTCATTTTTCTAACTAGTCGACATTATTTATTTTCTCGTAGTCCAGATTTGTGTTTATGAGTCTGTCTAACGTGACTGGCAATGCTTCCATGCATTAAGCTGCACAGAAAACACACTAGTTTATTCCAGTTTGGTGTCATTTCCTTGATAGTTGCTAATATTGGGTGAGGAGTGAGGAGTATTAACGCCACTAATAATTGCAATGGGGTGGGATTTGTTTTGTTTTTTTGTCAGTTTACTGAATTAAAATAAATATCTGTGCCTTGTCCTGAATAACTTGGAGAGCAGCAAGAATATTTGATTTAAGAGGTGAAAGAGTCAATGCAGTGTTGTTTACACTCGCCACTGAATCTTTGGAAATTTGCAAGAAAGGCAGGACTCGACTTCGTAGTCCGTATGATGAGTTACGTTCAGCTTGGTGTGAACACAGTAGCCCCCAGGTCACTTGCTGTGTTAAGCTGTTAGTGTTTCACATGGTAGCAGAACCTTGACGACATTCACTTTAATTATCTCTGCTTAGATTATGATGTGGCTTGAATAAGGTAGTGCCTTTTTTAATAAAATGACATTTTAATTTTAGCCTGACAGCACTATAATTAACTACCATTCAGTCCACTTTAGTCTTGCACCTTAATGTTGGATTACTGGGCTTTGAGGCATCCATTACTCATTACAACCTTCTTTTTTTTTTTTTTTTGTAGTTCATTTCTTCCCAAGAATAAAATTCCTCTGTATTGTCACGGATTGCAAATCACGTGTTTAGGAACTATATCTCCACATGATTGAAGTGGGCTGCGATGTTAATATGCACTTCATTACTTCAAAACCTGTTTTCAGCAATACTGCACAGAGTCACAGCAACGTCAAGCTGTAATACCAAGTGTCAAAACATCTTTGAAAGATTAATAAACATTATACTATGTTGTCACATTTTTGTGAAGATTAAAATTGTATATGTTGACTTTTTTTTTTATGTGTTACTGTGATGAGCCCAGGCTAATTCACATACCGGACAGATTTATTGCTGATCAATACCCAATTAATCAAATTGCAATTGGGATGTGATTGAAATGATTTAACCACAAAATAAGAGAAATTATTAGTTTGAATGGGGCTGCTTTTTGCAGAAATGGCTTTGTTTCAGAAAGAGGTTTTTTATTGCTATTTAACTTAGTCAAATTTTTAATCTAATTTAAATGTGTTGTAGATAAATAAACTGGTTGACTTGTATCTTGTAGATAAGTAGACTTTCGCCACCGTCTATTATTTTATGTTGCAAATATTCTAGAAAATAATTGCAACGCTCACTAGAAGAGCATCGATAATACAGATTAAAAACAAAAATTAGAGTTAATAAAGTAGCAGTTCTCATTCTTGAATTTCACATCAAAGTGGAGGAAAGGATCCATGATGAAGATCCACAATTTATTCCCGAGAAATATTTTGAGATATTGTTGACAATGCAGTGGATGGAGGACACAAAACCATGGCAAGAAAGAGGGATGGTTTCAAAGAATTGGCAGAAATAAGATTTGCTAGAGGTAACAGAAAAGATGAGACCATTATATCAAGACTCAGAATTTGGACAAACAGGAATAAAGCATCCACTATTAAAAATGGGTAAATCTAACGCAGGCAGATGTAACTAGTGTAGACAAAGGGAAGCAGCAAAGCATGTTATTATAGGTCTCAAAATAATTGGCAGAGAGAAGTTCAGACTTTATTTGTCCCTGAGGGGCATTTGGTTTTAGAGCAAAAAAACAAAACAAGAACAAGTAAAAAAAAAACACATGTGCAGTTAAAACCAGTATAATAAGAAACACAAGTGAATGAGAAATAGGCAGTTAAAAACACTATAATAAGAAACATGAGAAATAAATTACCAGTGTGGTTGGGTAGAAAAATCTTTAGGTTTTGGCTTATTGGTGATTGACAGGGTGTTCTGGACCTCATGATGGGTTTTCAGTAAAGATTGAACTGTTTTTCAGTTCAATAGATTTTGTTATTTTGTTTTGGATTCCCTTCTCAGCATCTTACAGTAGCGAGTTTGAGTGAGAGGATAAGAGTTTTGATGATTTTTTTTGGGGGGGGGGGGGGGGGCTGCATGGTGGTGCAGTGGTTAGCACTGTCGCCTCACAGCAAGAAGGGTTCGAGTCCCGGCTCGGGCACAGGATCTTTCTGTGTGGAGTTTGCATGTTCTCCCTGTGTCTGTGTGGGTTCTCTCTGGTACTCCAGCTTCCTCCCACCATCCAAAGACATGCAATTGGGGACTAGGCTGATTGAATACTCTAAATTGACCATAGGTATAAATGTGAGTGTGAATGGTTGTTTGTCTATGTATGTTGGCCCTGTGATGGACTGGCGACCCGACCAGGGTGTGCCCCGCCCCGTCTCGCCCGTAGACGCTGGGATAGGCTCCAGCCCCCCCCCCCCCCCCCCCCCCCCCCCCCCGCGACCCTTAACAGGAATAGGCGGAAGACGATGGGTGGATGATTTTTTTTGATGGAAATAGAAATTCTGATCCACACTCGCTTCCACCAGCTGGTGGCGGTAATGCCCAAATTCCTTGTTAGCCAAGCGCCAGTACATCTCGATAGAAGAAGAAGAAGAAACGGCGTCGTCGTTGATACAAAAAGAGAGAAGGAAAACAGGAAAATACATTTCTTGGCGTGAACAGTGGAAACTTAATATAGACTGCCGCATCTATGTGAACGGCTTACCTATTTCGAGGCCTAACTAACGATCGATCTGAAGTTAGCCTGGGGGCGTAGTGTGAACGCGGAGGGAGATCTCAGATATCTGGAGTTTATTGTTCTTTGCCTGCTGCTCAGCTTCCTAAGCTATTTCTGTGCTGCTCTCCGCCGCCTAGCCGAGCTAGCCAGTGTTAGCTAGCAGTGGATGCCAACACATTGTGCGTGTGTGTGTGTGTTCTTACTTCTCAATTAGCAAGAATCTGGAAAGGAAACAGCGCCGTTAATCCGTTCAGATAGCAGCTGGACTCCCTTTACCTCGCTTAGCTCGGTGACATTAGTTAGGCGAGAATGGCAACATCGGCTCTGTACGCCTGTACAAAGTGTAACCAGCGGTACCCTTTCGAAGAGCTGTCGCAGGGCCAGCAACTGTGCAAGGTTTGGGAGTGTGTGTGTTCATGTGTGACTACAAACAATTGAAAAAAACTCCGAGTGTGTAGAATAGTGCGAGTTTTTTGTAGCTCTTGAATGTGATGGTGTTACAAGCTTCAAATTAGAAGGCTCAGTCAGATTATGTAACCGTTTTATCAACCTGTAAACAACAACAGAGGAAGAGTAGACTTGATTCTGTTTGTAGTAATAATTATCACATAATGCTGTCTGTTAGGTCTGATCGTGAGCTGAATAATGTGCCAGCAGGAGTTGACAAATGTTCAAAATTCACCATCATGTCACCTTGGTGCTCCGGCGTTAGTTTTATCATCCAGTTCATGTCACAGCTTTTGCAAAATTTGTCCTTGAAATTTCAGCTATTATTTGTTTAGAACAGTGTTATCTGGTGAAGGCTTTAACACAGTCTAACTCTGGAAAATCCAACTATGGAAGCGTCACAGTTTTATTTGTATTTCTTTTCCACAGATACTGTATTATTAGGCTGACTGACATTAATGGAGTTAGCTTTTCCATGTATACACCCCTATGATGTCACATGCTGTTGCCAAGAGGTGTTGCACAATAAATACTAAGTTTTGCTGAGATGCAAAACCACTTATGAAACAGTCTTGCGTCTCATGTGTCTATTTTACATTATTTAATGAAGACATGAGTGCATGAAAATATTTGACATTTACTTTCTTGCTAAAGGAGTGTCGCATCGCACACCCAATAGTGAAGTGCACATACTGCAGATCTGAGTTTCAACAGGAAAGGTGAGGCACTGAGATGTTCTTTATTCTCTTACGGTAAATATAATCCTTCTCTATATCACGTGTAAACCTCTGTTTATCTGTACAGTAAAACCAATACAATCTGCAAGAAATGTGCCCAAAACGTCAAACAGTTTGGAACAGTGAGTTAACAAGCTTTTCCTCTTTTCTCATAAAGCATTTGTTGTGATTTCATTTTGGGATACGCACCTATATTGGCACATTGTCGGTTTTGAGATATCGGTAATTAAAAAAAAAAAAAACATGGATCTCGGTCCAGCGGCTGATATGTATTTCAAATCTCTTTTGCTGGTTAAGTGTTTGTTTGTAATTAGAAAAAATGTGTAAAAATATGATTTTATTTTTTTCTAGATATATTGGAAATGAAGAAGATGCTTTTTTTTCTGTATCTTTTGAATTCACAATGTTCTTCAGTATGTGGAAAAAATACAAATATGATATAAAGTTGTTTTTTTATGCTAATAATTACATCTGGAATGATCCACTATCAGCCAAAAGTATAAAACAATCAGCAAAAAAAAAAATCTAAATATTGTCCACCTGTAACTTCGCTTGTACTTGCTGTACATTTGCTTGAAGTTACCTTATGTGTCAATGAAATAGAAACATTTTCTATCTGTGTTCACAGCCCAAACCCTGTCAGTACTGTAACATCATCGCAGCTTTTATCGGGACTAAGTGCCAACGTTGCACCAACTCAGAGAAGAAATATGGACCTCCACAGACCTGTGAGCAGTGCAAACAGCAATGCGCCTTCGACCGTAAGGAGGAAGGCAGGAGAAAGGTATGAGCCGTGCGTGTTCAACAGTTCGATGAGCACTGGCAACGTTTACACGCGCTCGGTACTCCGCATTTATTTCAGGTTTTGCGCTTGTTCTGAAAATGACCGTGTTCCTCCTGTGTGCATTGATAATAAGAAAAGTATTCAATGTTAAACATAATTCAACCGCTTCCTTACTTCATTATGACATGTTCAATTATTAAGATGACTGGTTGTATTTAGGGGAAGGCAGATGAGAGTCATATCCTGTGTGAGCAGTCTGCATGGGAGCATTAAAGTAGTGCAATACCCGTCAAGAGGTTGCACGTTTCTGTAAAACCCCCGAATCGAGACACAGGTTCTGAATATGTAGTGTACAAGTTAAAAGAATGCTCCGAAAACTAGACTCATATCTGAACGTCTCACTTGTCCCAATTAGAAAATATAAAGATCAGGAGTCGGAAGTCCAAAAAAAATATGCTGAATACATCATCTGGAATGTTGTCAATGTTGGAGTACTCGTGGCCTAATGGTGTGCCTTTAAACGCAACCAGGGAGTCTAATGAGCATCTCGTCCTACAGGTGGATGGAAAACTGCTGTGCTGGCTCTGCACCTTGTCTTACCGCCGTGTCCTGCAGAAGACCAAGGAGCAGAGGAAGGGCTTTGGCTCCTCCAACTCCTCGTCCCTGAATGAGAAAGATCATCACTCCAGGTCGCATCATCACCACCATCACCAACACAGGCACAGCAGTTCTCATCACAAGTATGTTCTCTGTTGTAGTTTTTTTTTTAAAGCACACTTGTGAAAAGACGTGGGTTTGGTTTATGTGCTGCTATGCTCTTAAGCCAATTTCTCTTTGGCAGACTGAGCGGGAGCTTGAGTCCTGAGCAGGAGCAGGGACTGTGGAAGCAGAGGTGAAGTATCCCCTCTGATTGAACTTGCAGGGTGAATATCAGAAAACTTTTAATTGGACTCTAAATATCAGTTTGATTATCTTCACAGCCATAAGTCTTCTTCGATCCAGAAGGAGACTCCAAAGAAGAAACCAAAACTGGAGATGAAGCCATCCAATGGTGACAGGTATGATGACTGAAAAAGTCACTCCTGTCATTCAAATTCTGCCACAGCTCTGTTCTCACGCTCATTTCTCCCATCAGTAGTTCCATCACCCAGTCTATGGATTCAGGAGGAACTGACAACTTCATTCTCATCAGCCAACTGAAGGAGGAAGTGATGTCACTGAAAAGGCTTCTGCAGCAAAGAGATCAGACCATTCTAGAGAAGGACCGAAAGGTACGTTATTAGGCTGACACGCACGCACACACACACACACACACACACACACACACTAGCTTTGATCACTCAAAGGAACATCACTATTGGTTGCTTGACATACTGACCGTACAACAAATTCTGTTCTAGCTCACAGAGCTGAAAGCTGACTTCCAGTACCAAGAATCCAACATGAGAGTCAAGATGAACCAAATGGAGAAGGCACATAAAGAGTCTATGGAACAACAGCAGGTAGAGTTGGTCTCCTCCAATTCTGCCCATGTGTGTTTGAAAAATTCCCCTTATTTTATTTACGTCCTATGAGTTGAAGGAACGTGCCAGCTTTTCGGAAAATGTTCTTGTGTGCATGCTGTAGGGAGCTACGCTAACACATCCCGCCCACTACCATTCATTGTGCCAAGCTACCTAGCTCTCAGCTGGTGTCTGTCAGTGTCAGCTCCTAAATGCACACACACATACACACACACACACACACAGAGGAGAGTATGCAGTTGTCCGCACTTGTCTGACTCTGGGAAGGACGGACTATAATCGTATTTCCCAAGAAGTGGGAATGTTCCTTGAAGAGCTCTCCAGAGTTTAGATTACAGTACATTTTATGACTGGGAAGTTGTGAATGCTGTGCATGTTTTCGGGAGGTGTGGTATTCGGCTAATTAGTAAAGCCCGTCTACGCTTGTAGACCTGCAAATGTGTGACATGCCACTTATGTACTCATGTGTGACATGCCACTTATGTACTCATGTGAGGTAAAACTGAAGCGTCTTTGATCTCCAAGTAGAAATATCCTCAAGAAAAACTTGAAATCATATGGGAGCGTTGCTCTGCCACGTGTCAAAAACCCCTGACAGAGCAATACAGTAGAGTGGATTCATCTTTTTCATCTCCCAAAAACCACTGCTGGCTGGACTGCGTCATAAATGCACAAGTGATATTCGCTGTGGTTTGTGAAGTTGGGGATGTGTGACATAACCACCCACCCATATCACTTGTCATTACTGGGAAGGTAAGGATAGTTGACGCCGAAGCAGATGTGCTTTCTATATCTGACGTGGCCGAGTTTTTTTTTTTCCGAGCCGATGATAAAAATCCATATCTGGTGAATATCAAGAGAGCCGATAAAAATAAACGCTCATTCACGGGGGTTTACTGAAGCTGTCCTGTGTGTGTGTGTGTGTGTGTGTGTGTGTTGCCGATTGTATCCCAATATTGCAGGTGAACAGGAAAAATGTACATGATCGATATGAATCCGTTTCTGCAGGCCAAGAACCGGGAGTTGATGAAACAAGTGGCGGCTCTCTCAAAAGGGAAGAAGTTTGATCGGACGGGGAGCTCACTGCTGTTGCCCTAACACTTTGCCGGCGGGTAACGACACAGAGCGGCTTCATTGTTGTAACACTGTGAAAGTCTCCCTCCTGTGTTTCCTCATTGCCATCAGCATCAATTACTTCTTTACTGGTAAAGCCAGGGACTGTGTTGTTGTCAAATCAAAGAAAACAAACAAAACACGCAAACACAAACAAACAAACAAAAAAAAACACCTTTCTCTAAAATGTCAATATTCTTTGGCAACTTTTTCACTGGATCATAGGATGTGACTTTGAATTTGAATGGAGGACAGAGCCCTCATTTTTAACACTGCCGGGCCGAAACAAAAAGCACGGTTTGCATATGTGGATAGCATTCTGTAGGCTCAATGAATCCACCTAATTTTTATGGATGTCATGCAATTTATTTATTCAACTGTATTTCTTAGCTTTTTTTTTTATTTCCTCACAACATACTAAGAGAATATCCCACATTTTGGGGGGTTTTCTTCAATAGCAATTAGTTCTATTTTTCTAAGTGGATGCGATTGTGGATGGTAAGTTCTCTTGAACAGAGAGCCGGCGTAACTTTACCATGTATGCAATTGTGGGAAGGGTGACCACTGAGCTGCTGCTCAACACTAGAGAACTCTCAGTAACAATTCAGAAGACAACCAATGAACATTTACAAAGGCAGCCGAATAGAGAGACACCTCTCGGCTGCCCTCTTTCTCACTGTGTGACAGCTGTAGTGCTTTGCTGTTTCTCTTTAGTGGAACGATTGTAATAATGCATGAATTTACTGCCAGATACCGGTTGGCATTGCGGTCGGACTTCTTCAATTCCCCTTTTAATTAGTTTTTAAGGATCACTTCTAAATGTATTCCCGGGGTCAGCCATTGTATTTAAACTCTTGCTTGTATCTGTTTTTAGTGAGTACAGTATGTGTATGGTAAGGCCAGTTGAAATTAACATGTCTGTAGAGGATGCTTTTTAAAGGAACCTTTCACCTGTCATTATTGGGCTGGTTTCATACTGTGGCGTCAAAGATCACTTTTGTACTTTTTTCCAAACCAAGTGTTTTAAAAACTATTAAAACTGGCTAAACTGTTGTCGTATGACTATTTCTTTGACTGTATAAACCTTATAACCCTTTAGAAGTTAATTTATAGGGGATTAAAACCTATGTTGTTGGTAAATATTAATGCAAATGTAGCTTAAAGATGCTTATTGAAAGTAGAGATGCAACAAGTAATTAGTCGATCAGAAGGAAATTCATTGCCAACTATTTTTGATAATTGATCAATCATTTATATCTTTTGAGCAAAAATGTCCAGCATTGTAAATATACATATTTGGTTCTTTTTTGGGGGGTCATTTATGACCGTTACAACTGTTGGGTGGAAAAAAGATCATTTGAATAGGTCGTTAAGCATCTGGGGAAATTTGTGGGGTTTTTTTAGACGAGTTTATTGATAGAACAAGGATTGTGTTTGACATTCATTGTGGGGGAAAAAACTATCCAACTAGACATCGATGAATGAAATTATAATTCCAGCACAGATCCTAAAGCGTTTCATCAGAACATGACAAATTCATAGATAGTCCATTGTGGCATCAAGATTAGAAGAAGGCAAATTTGAAATTATTAGTATGTAGGTTTCCTCCAGTGAACTTCTATCCAATTTAGAATAAATGGGCTGTTTCTTAAAGAATGGTTATTGCTGCTCTCATCACATCCAAAACCTTAATAAAAATATATTGGCTATTAGAAGAAAACTCATATGATTTTCTCACTTCTTCATCAATAGAAATAAATACTTTATAGGCTGTAGCTAAATGAATTTTGTCACTCAAAGAAATTAGTCTGAGTATGCATATGTCACAGTGTTTGTAGATAAGGGTCTACGGACAAATGTAGACAGCGGAGAAATTTTGTCACTTATAATGTGACACAAAACATCAAAATATTTGTGTTTCAAGCAACAAATCTGTAACTGTAGAATTCTTCTGTCAAAACTGTCTAGTTAGTGGTAAAGTTGAAGAGAAGCTAACTAAGGTTCTTGTTCTAAACTTCCTCCTCAAATCCTTCCTCCTTTGTTCCTCAGGATGTGTACATACGTTCCCTTAATTGTACAACGCAGATTTCGCCGCTGTACTGCTGTATATTGTCAATAAAGTTTCTTAACAAAAAAAAAGAAAACACTCCAGGACCTGTGATGTCAAGAGAGCAAGTAAGGCCCTTTATGTCTTATAATTTCAAAATTTAATCCATCAATTTATTCGATACTGGAGATGAACTTAGAAAATGATAATATAAAAATGCATTAGAATACTGAAATAAATCCAAAAATCATATTTTGTGTGCTTTATTACAGGAAGTGCCGAGGCGCTTCACTGTTCATCCGGGTCATATATCTGTAGCTCAAGCTAGCTAGCTAGCCAACTAGATGTTCCTCCACTGTTTGCAGTCCACGGCAGTGCAAGAGACAAAAACAAATGTTTACTGAATGACTGTTACGACTGCATCAAATGCATGTTTGTGCTTTTTTCATATTGGGTGCACGGGGTAGCATGTAATAACGCTGCAAAGAAATACATGTATGTAAATACATGTATGTATGTAACATGTTTTTTGGCTAGCTCAATATTCGCTAACGTTACCTTGCCAGACTGAGCGGGACGGTAACTTAACTTAGCATTCATCTAATCGGATATCTTTCGGGGTAAAATAAAGTTTTACTAAACTGGAAGAGAGCCCAATCAAGGTAAGCGGCAAAGTTGCATTTACAGTATGTCTGTTACGTTGTTTTCATCCTATAGCTAGCATGCCAACGTTAGCAATAGTTGTAAGTAATCAGGCTTACACTCCACGAGAGTTAGTGTAGTGAAGTTTTTTTTAATCATCATCATTATTACAAATCGGCGGGTCAAAACTGGCTCTTGAACATTTAATATGTATTTCTGTAAGGATTGAAAATTTATAGATGAATATTGCAGTTACAGGAGGTTAAACGGCTTGTAGCAAAACGCTTACAGTAGGAAAAAATCAAACTTGGTTAACAGACAAAACAGCTGTTACAGTGTCAGTAGAAATGTCAATTACAGACATTTGCTCTTCAACAGCAGCTCAGAGTAAATCATGAAGGGTGACATGAATCCTCACTCGGCAGTTTGTCTTATATTTCTCAGGTTGTTCCCCATGTATCCGTTGTGTCTTGATGCCTGCTGCAAATCAGATTTCCTTGGGTCAGAAATTAACTTGGAGCTAGACCATCTATCACACACTGCAGTAATAGAGGCATATGTACAATGTTTATGCAACGTAAGCAGCATAAACGTTGGTAACATGGCAGGTATTGGGGAATATTGCTGCATATTTCTGCAACATCCTTCCATTGTTAACTCAGTTTCACTAGCAGTGCAAAAAGAATGCATGATTATTCTGTCACTGTCTGATGTTCACATTTAATGTTGCACCCATGAGTTAATGTTCCCGATCTGTCAGGATGTCCGACTCTGACAGTGATGAGGAGCAAGACCGCCCTTTCTCCATCACTGGCTTCCTCTTTGGGAACATCAATGAAGATGGCCAACTGGAGGATGACAGTGTCCTGGACAATGTGAGCGTCACAATTATGATAGTGTTCATCGTTATTTAAGATCAAATGTAAAGGTGTACTGTTAGACATAGCACACTGTTCCATTTCCTGCCTAAATACTGTCTTTTGTTCAAACCTCATTCAGATCTATGTTTTTATTGCTTATTGTGGCTTTCTCTTCTTTTTCCACTAATTCTTTTTCACCCCAGGAGTCCAAAAAGCATCTGGCTGGGTTGGGTACTCTGGGTCTGGGCTCACTCATTACAGAGATCACTGCCAATGAGGATGATGATCAAGAGGGAAGCAAAGATTCTAATACCATGGATGCAGAGGGTAAATATATATGTGTACATAGGTTTTCATATTTTACAATTTAAATAAGAAGCTCAAAGGAGTGATGTTTTCAATATCTTACCTCTTCCAGGCTGGGTGAAAAGCACTGATGATGCAGTCGATTACTCTGACATCAGTGAGGTTGCTGAGGATGAGACTAGGAAGTACCGCCAGGCCATGGGGTCTTTGCAGCCCACCAGGAAAACAGGTTATCTAATAGTTCTCTTCAGCTATATTCAGTTATACTTTACACTCATTCAGTTATAGTACGAATAAATGTCCTTGCCTGGACTTTTTTCCTAAAAGCAAATTTTTGTAACCTTGTAATTTCTGCTACATTTTGCGCTATCAAAATAACATTTTATTTCATTTTTATGTGACAGTTTAAGTCATACTTGGAAAGTTTTCTAAAATACTTTCAAATTCCTCCATTGTAGATGATGAGGATGACTACGATGCCGACTGCGAGGATATTGATTCGAAGCTCATGCCTCCTCCACCGCCACCGAGTCTTCCTACAGCTGCTAAGAAGGAAGAACCCTCCACTCAGAGCACCAATGGTAGTTCACTATGAACCAATCCCTGAGGAGAAATAGTGTTTTGCTTGTCTTATTCCATGGGGGGGGGGGGGGGGTGAGCTGTTTACAGAAGTAATTTGCTTTATTTGGAATGCATACCACTCTGGGTAATAAACTCACGCTAGGTGTTTATATTTTGGACATCTCCTAATAAAGCTCTATTCTCTGGTTTGTCACTGTGTCTCCTCACAGTTGGGGAGGACGGTGATGGCATCATCCTGCCGTCCATCATTGCTCCATCCTCTACTGGTGACAAGGTTGATTTCAGCAGTTCCTCAGACTCTGAGTCAGAAACAGATCGTCCCTGTCAAGGTTCAGGAGATGGAGGCCCCCCAGATAGGCTCAACCTCCCACTTGCTGGCATCATGCACAAAGATGCTGCCAAAGCACTACCCAGTGTCACAGAGCTCTTCCCTGAGTTTAGGCCTGGAAAGGTAACGAGGCTTTAAAGTCACTACACATATCGAATCTCAATCATTGTGCATGCCATGTTTTTTTTTTCCCCATCACCACCTACAATGACTGCACTTACACTTTCTTGCATATCCAACCAGGTGCTGAGGTTCTTACGGCTGTTTGGTCCAGGAAAGAACATGCCGTCAGTTTGGAGGAGCGCTCGGAGGAAGAAGAAAAGGAAGCACCGGGATACTCAGCCTGGGACATCACCTCCAGAAGGAGAGCCCATAGATTTAGGCCAGGAGAAGAAGTCTGGATGGGTTTATGAGTATGCACACCCTCCACCCCCAGAACAGTGTCTCTCAGATGATGAGGTGAACATTCAAGCTGCAGGCTCTCACACGGACCACTGAGTTGTCATCATATCCAGTGTCTCACTGCTTTTCTGTACTACCCAGATAACCATGATGGCTCCCGTAGAATCCAAGTTTTCACAGACTTGTGGTGATGGCGACAAAGAGGCAGAATCTCGACCTAAAGTCGCAGAATGGAGATATGGTCCTGCCCAGCTGTGGTACGACATGCTAGGCGTCCCTGAGGATGGAAATAATTTCTATTATGGGTTCAAACTGAAAGAAGTGGATTCCAGTGAGCCCGAGAAGCTGGATGCACCAAAAGAAATAACCACTACTGCTCTGGAGGTTTGCAAACTTTTAAAGCTGTAGCTGCACACAGTGAGAGACTGCTACTGTCTGTTACTGATATATTTTATGCCGCATCTGTAGGATGAGAGGTGGGACGATGATATGGACGGTCATAACTCCGATGGAGATGTGGAGAGATCACCCCTTGAGAACGAGCTCTTTCTGATGGTCACTCAACTGCAGTGGGAGGATGACATTATTTGGAACGGAGAGGATGTAAAACACAAAGGCACCAAGACTCAGCGTGCCAGCCTGGCGGGGTGGTTGCCCTCTAGCATGACCCGCAATGCCAATGCTTACAATGCGCAACAAGGTGAGAGGCGTGGTTTTTCAGGTGCTAACTCAGTTCTCCGTATATTATCACAGTATAATTAATGTTGATAAATCAAATGTGTGTGTTTGTGTGTAATATTTTCTCTTTTCAAGGGCTGACAAGGAGTAATTCTCAGTTGGTGCCACCCACACCTCCTCCCATGCCCAAGACATCCTCAATGTCTGCATCCAAGCGGGAAAAAAACACCCATGATAATCAAGGCATGTGGATTTATTGGTCATTGTGAATCATAATTAATCCAGACTTCATTTCTCAGTCTATATTTCTTTTCTTTCTCAGCCTCTCATGAAGAAGATGCTCCCTGGTTCTCCATCTTCCCCATTGACAATGAGGAGTTGGTGTATGGACGCTGGGAGGACAACATTATCTGGGATGACCAGGAGATGGAACACATGCTCATGCCACCTGTTTTGACACTGGATCCCAACGATGAGAATATCATTCTTGGTAGATAAAAAAAAAAAGAAACTTTTGTTGTTGGGCTGCATGTTTCCCCAGTGTGGTGCTTTGTTCGTAACAGTCCTTCGAGGAAAAATGATGTAAAATGTATAAAGGGGTGCTGCTTCTGTTTTTGAAAGCCTAAATAACAGGGATGTGACCTTTCTTTCTCTTTTTTTTTTTTTTTTTTTTTAGAAATTCCTGATGAAAAAGAAGAAACGACATCTCACTCCCCATCAAAAGAGAATAAGAAGGAAACGGCAATCAAAAAGAGCCGCATCCTGCTGGGGAAGACGGGAGTGATAAAAGACGAGCCGCAGCAGGTACGCCATCTCCTGAAAACACACGTTTGACTAGAGAGAAGAGAGAGAGGAGGAGGAGTGTTGCTCATTAAGTTCAATGTTCAATGGTATAAACCACCCTTTCATTGTGCCTACCAGTGTCTGACTTAAAACATGGATCTAAAACCATTTCTATTCGAGCTGAAAATTGTCAGATGTTTCTCTAATGAGAAAAAGTAAAGGTCACCTCGTGAAAGAGCAGATAAGGCAACATAAAATCAGCCACATCTTGCACATGAGGTGTGCCGCACCTGAAGAGATTGTTGTAGAAAAGGCCTCAGTGTGTGGGCTGTTACTTTGAAATGTTTGATTGAGAATTATATTTTAGCTGATACAATGACATCACTTCCTCTTGACTCAGAATATGTCACAACCTGAGGTGAAGGACCCCTGGAACCTCTCCAATGATGAGTTCTACTACCCCAAACAGCAGGGACTGAGGGGGACGTTTGGTGGTAACATCATTCAGGTAAAAAAAAAAAAAAAAAAGTGTGTGGGGGGGTTACCACCATCCTGGGGAAGCCAAGTCATGCAGAGAATGTTTTATCAACTGAATTGTTCCTTAAACAGCACTCCATCCCAGCACTGGAGCTGAGACAGCCCTTCTTCCCCACCCACATGGGTCCCATGAAGCTGCGCCAGTTCCACCGATCAACTCTGAAGAAGTACTCGTTCGGGGCGTTGGCTCAGCCGGGTCCCCACCCTGTCCAGCCACTGCTCAAACATATCAAGAAGAAGGCCAAGGTGGAGCCCTGCTTCAAATCAGTATTTTAACTCGGTGAATCTACAGGTAACCCTTCTATTCACATTAATGTGTCAATATTTTGTGTGTAGATGCGAGAGCAGGAGAGGCAGGCGTCAGGAGGCGGAGACATGTTCTTCATGAGAACCCCTCAGGACTTGACGGGTAAAGACGGAGATCTGATCCTGGCTGAGTACAGTGAGGAATACCCACCTCTCATCATGCAAGTGGGCATGGCCACGAAGATCAAAAACTACTACAAAAGGGCGAGTATTCTATGAAGGAGCACTTCAGTTACCTTGAAAGGAGAAACTATAACTTTTGGATATTTATCAAAGTAATGTAAGAGATGTTCTATTCATTTCAGATCATCAAAGTCTATTTGCAAACCCCAAACTTGTCATTTGCTGTTGAATGACTCTATTTACTTATGTAATACATTTTATTCTTCAGAAACCTGGAAAGGATCCTGGAGCACCAGACTGTAAATATGGAGAGACCGTGTACTGCCACACATCCCCTTTCCTGGGTTCTCTGCATCCTGGACAGCTGCTCCAGGTCAGCTTTGTTAGTCAATACAGATGTATGCAGCATCACTGGTCCGTACGGATGGTCATGATTAACCGGAAATCCTTAATCTCAGTAAACAATTGATAAAGTTTCAGGTAAAACTGCTCCCATTGTTGGCCACTTAAGCGAGGCTTTATCTTTGCCGTCCTGGGACATCAGACATTCTTGTGACGCAGATGCTAGCAATCACATTCAGAAAATATAGAGTAAACATAAAGTAAAATAAAAATATGTAAACAAGTTTGAGCTGGGAGTCTCAAAGTCAAGAGACCAGCCTCCACACTTGGCCAGTTTCAGACCAAACCAGGTACTGTGGTAGTGTAGTTGTTAACTCTATTTCCCACTTGTATGACGCAAGTTGTGGACTGTCCTCCCAACTGCCATGCGAGACAAAGAAGTGTCTCAACCTTTGACATGGACCCTTCCTCAATTTCTTCTCCATGAACTCCCCGAACAAATAGGCACCAGGCAAAGGAAGATGATTGCTATTGTTGTTTTGCAGCATAGCCAGACAACAGTGATTATTCTTTTTATTCGAACAGGAGTCTTCCAGTTTTATGTCCATTTTACAGGATTTGCTAATTTGGTTAAATTCTGGTTAACCCCAGAACATGTCAACGTGCTAATCCTGAGAATGAAAGATGTCTGTCTTGCTGAGGACTGAAGTAAACCCAGTCTGTTAATGAAATGTTGAGGTCTTAAAAAAATGCAACAGAAATCTTCCTCTCTGAGGTGGTATGTCTTGTTTCTTTCAGGCATTTGAAAACAACCTTTTCCGTGCCCCAATCTACCTGCACAAGATGCCAGAGACGGATTTCTTGGTTTTAAGAACGCGACACGGTTACTACATCAGAGAGATTGTAGACATCATGGTGGTTGGTCAGGAGTGCCCCTTGTATGAAGTTCCAGGGCCCAACTCCAAACGAGCCAACACTCACATCAGAGACTTCCTTCAGGTACATTAGGTTGCCTGACTTCTACCAGACGCCTAAGCCGGTGAAAATGCACTCAACTTTAACCGTCACATCTGTGTTCTTTTTTTTTTTTTTTTAGGTGTTCATATACCGCTTGTTCTGGAAGAGCAAAGATCGTCCCCGGAGAATCCGCATGGAAGACATAAAGAAAGCCTTTCCATCACATTCAGAGAGCAGCATCAGGAAGCGACTCAAACTTTGTGCTGATTTCAAACGCACAGGTAGAACTGTCACATGAACTCTGCTGTCTGTATATCCACTGTTCATTTCCTCTCATTTAATGTTTTAAGCCTCCCCAGTTGTGTGTTGCATCAGGGCAATACTTAGGTTTTAAAGAGAAACTGTGCTGTGTGAGCTCAGCAGTGTGTGTGTGTGTGCACCTTGAATTGACAGAAAAGAATCTGAGCAGGGAAAGACTCTGTTACACCTACTGTGGATTTTACCCTGAAGGTAAGATGGAGTCTGAGGACTGTCCAGCACACAGGGTTTAGCATCCACATATGACAGGAAAAATACAAACCTTGACTTGCTCTCAAACTCGTGTTTTGATGGAGATCAGGAATGTTGCTATGTGTAGAAAAAGTCCTAAAGTTTTTTTTGTCTTTGCGCCAGGGATGGACTCCAACTGGTGGGTATTGAAGCCTGACTTTAGATTACCCACAGAAGAGGAGATCCGAGCCATGGTTTCTCCAGAGCAGTGTTGCGCTTACTACAGCATGCTAGTGGCTGAGCAGCGACTCAAGGTAACAGTCTTTGCTTCAAAATAACAAAGTGGTACACACAAGTGAGTATTATGTACATGGCTCAAGGTATTTTACTCCCTCAGGATGCTGGATACGGTGAGAAATCATTCTTTGCTCCAGAGGAGGAGAATGAAGAGGACTTTCAGATGAAGATTGACGATGAGGTATTAACCCAAGTACTCCTTCGTGCTTCCAGTAATTAAAAAAAACAAAACCAACAGTTTTGCAGTGTGCTGATCCAGTTAAACCTATTCTAGGTGCGGACAGCTCCTTGGAACACAACAAGAGCCTTCATCTCTGCCATGAAGGGGAAATGCCTGTTGGAAGTGACAGGTGTGGCTGATCCTACAGGCTGTGGAGAGGGTTTCTCCTACGTCAAAGTGCCCAACAAGCCCACTCAACAAAAGGTCGGACCAATTGAACCAATTGAACTTTCTGTCTTATTCGAGTATAGAGGATGAGTGAACACTGTGGTCTTGTGCACTTTTCCAGGATGACAAGGAGCCACAGCCTGTCAAGAAGACGGTGACGGGCACAGACGCTGATTTGAGGAGACTCTCCCTGAAGAATGCCAAGCAGCTGCTGCGCAAGTTTGGTGTTCCAGAGGAAGAAGTAAGACCGTAGTGATGATACTGCCATAACTGTCTTGTCCATCACAGCATGGATGCATTGAATTAAATATATTTCATTGTTCTTTCTGTTTTGTTTTCAGTTCGATCAACATATCTTAGTCAACGTTTCCTAGAATGACTGTGTTTTACTCTTTGTTAGATCAAGAAGCTGTCTCGCTGGGAGGTGATTGATGTGGTGAGAACCATGTCCACCGAGCAGGCGCGTTCCGGAGAAGGACCTATGAGCAAGTTTGCCAGAGGTTCTCGTTTCTCTGTGGCTGAACACCAGGAACGGTACAAAGAAGAATGCCAGAGAATCTTTGACCTGCAGAACAAGTAAGATATGTCTGTACTATGTATTTGTCATTCAGGAGTCCGTAGGTTTACACCTCAACTTAATTTTTGTCCTAATTTTCAACACCACAGGGTGTTGGAGTCGACAGAAGTGCTCTCTACAGACACAGACAGCAGCTCAGCAGAAGATAGTGACTTTGAGGAGATGGGAAAGAACATTGAGAATATGCTACAGAACAAGAAGACCAGCTCCCAGCTGTCACGGGAGAGGGAGGAGCAGGAAAGGAAGGAGCTGCAGAGGATGCTAATGGGTGAGGAGAGTGACCGTGACAACAAAGGGCGAAAGGAGCGGCGCAAGGGCTTGTGTGAGTCTTTGTCTCTGGATTTTAGAGACTATTTTGGTACACTGAATACGTCTTAGTATATGTCTCTAACTTCCTTTCACTCTATAGCCAGTTCACTGTCAACCGGCTCCCATAAAGATGACGACACATCATCAGTCACCAGCCTGAACTCCTCAGCCACAGGACGGAGACTTAAGATCTATCGTACCTTCAGAGATGAGGATGGAAAGGAATACGTCCGCTGTGAGACAGTGCGCAAAGCTGCGGTCATCGATGCCTACACCAGAATCAGAACGACCAAGGACGAAGAATTCATGTCAGTCTCACTTTTTGTCAGTGCCCAAAGTTTCACTTCACCTTTTAATAATGAATGTTAAATGACTTGCGTGGTGTATCTTTGTGGCTGCAGACGAAAGTTTGCCCTCTTTGACGAGCAGCACAGAGAAGAGATGAGGAAGGAACGGCGGCGTATTCAGGAGCAGCTGAGGCGGCTGAAGCGAAACCAGGAGAAGGACAAGATCAAGGGACCACCGGAGAAGAAGGCCAAGAAGATCAAGGAGAGGCCAGACCTCAAGGTAAAAGTAAGCTTGCTGATTCAGTACTATATTATTCTTCAGTATGTTGTAGATGTTAGTCCTACAAACAAAAGTTGATTACATTTGCATGTGCAGGTTTGTCGTCATGTTCCTCAATGTTTGCCTCTCTTCCCTAGCTAAAGTGCGGCGCATGTGGAGCCATCGGGCACATGAGGACCAACAAGTTCTGCCCACTGTACTATCAGACCAACGCTCCTCCTTCAAATCCAGTCGCCATGACTGAGGAGCAGGAGGAGGAGTTGGAAAAGACTGTCATCCACAATGACAACGAGGAACTGATCAAGGTGGAGGGCACGAAAATCGTGCTTGGCAAGCAGCTCATTGAAAGGTGGCGCATTGCTTTTTCTTCTTACGTTTGATGTATGTCAACAGCCCATTTGTGCTTCCACTTGCAGAAGGAAATGATCAAGCTGTCCAGTATGCTTGTGTTCATGGCCAAATAGAATCAGATACAGTTTTAACAATTGCCACTCTTTTGTTCAGTTTTTAATCCAACTTTTTCCCCCTAAAGTGCTGATGAAGTGCGCAGGAAGTCTTTAGTGCTCAAGTTCCCCAAACAACAGCTTCCTCAGAAGAAGAAGAGGCGTGTAGGCAGCGCTGTGCACTGTGACTACCTCAACGTAAGCAAAGAAGGCTGTACAGCGTGTTTTTAAACTTTTAAAAGTGAGGTCCCTTTAGCTCATCTTAACACTGTTTGTATTTATACGTACAGAAACCTCATAAGGCGATCCATCGCAGACGCACTGACCCCATGGTGACCTTGTCGTCTGTGCTCGAGAGCATCATCAACGACATGCGGGATCACCCCAACGTAAGATCTCACCTCAGTATCTAATCGCTCTGACACTCCTCTACAGATTTTCGTTTTGTTCATTTTTAAATACCTTCGCCTCTTCTGAACAGACGTACCCCTTCCACACGCCAGTGAACGCCAAAGTAGTGAAGGACTACTATAAGATCATCACGCGGCCCATGGACCTGCAGACGCTGAGGGAGAACGTACGCAAACGAATGTACCCATCAAGAGAGGAGTTCCGTGAAGCAGTGGAGGTCATCGTCAAGAACAGCGCCACCTATAATGGTAAAGATGATGATATGATTAAAGACTGGAAAATGATGTTATTGCTGGTGTTTTAAACCACATGAGTGAGTTCATATGGTTGTTTTTCTTCTACTAGGAGCAAAACATCCGATCACACAAGTAGCCCAGTCGATGTTGGACCTGTGTGATACCAAACTGAAAGAGGTGAGTGCTGAATGTTATTATGTCATACTTAGCAATATTTTTTTTAATACATTTCCATATTGAGGTGTGTGTGCGTGTGTGTGTGTGCGTGTGTGCACACGCGCGTGTGTGTTTACACAGAAGGAGGACAGACTGGTTAGGCTCGAAAAAGCCATCAATCCTTTGCTTGATGATGATGATCAGGTGGCTTTCTCCTTCATCCTGGACAACATTGTCACCCAAAAAATGATGGTCGTTCCTGATGTAAGCCTCTCAGATATCTCCCACCACAGCTGATTAATCTGAAAAACCTAATAAAAACACATACAGCAGAATTATAAAGCTAACTTCCTCAATCCCTCCTTCCTCTGTAGTCATGGCCATTCCACCATCCTGTCAACAAAAAGTTTGTTCCTGATTACTATAAGGTGATTGTGAACCCCATGGATCTGGAGTCCATCCGTAAGGTGAGAGTCATAAAGGTTGTCACTCATTTGAATAAATGTCAGCCATCTGAAGCCTAACTAAAATTCAGTGTAACTATTCATCTACCTGTCCTCCTTCAACAGAACATCTCCAAACACAAATACCAGAACCGGGATGCGTTCCTCTCAGACGTCAGTCTCATCCACACCAACAGCATCAAGTACAATGGTGACTGTGTTAACTGTCACAGGGCAACTTAGAGTGGTCTTTGGTTTACAACAAGCAATATTAATCCTCTGTGTCTTTGTCAGGTTCAGACAGTCCTTACACCAAGACGGCACTCGATATTGTTAATGTGTGCAAGCAGACCTTGGCCGAGGTATGTTGACTCAGCAGTTTGTTGCTGAAGACCTTGCCGGTGTCAGAGAGCTAAATGTTTTGTTGTTGTTGTTGTTTTTGCCTCTAGTATGATGAGCACTTGACCCAGCTGGAGAAGGACATCTCCACAGCTAAAGAGGCTGCTCTGGATGCAGCAGACTTTGAGAGTCTGGACCCAATGACCCCTGGGCCATACACACCACAGGTAGGACAGCTGTTGGTTTCCTTACACACACACACACACACACACCCGTCCCCCCCACCCCGCCCACTCACAACTTTTTATAACAGGCCAGCAGGAAGTGTCCACCTCTCTGCAGTAGTCTCCTCACTCCTCACCACACCTCGCAGTGCTCCTCCTGCTCTTCTTCACTTGTACTTTGTACTAACTCTCCATCCCCAAGTTTCACTTCTGTAGTTTCTTCACTCTAGTGTCTCCTTTCTCCCAACTTGTGTGTTTTTCTCCGTCATTCCTGCCGTCTCGCCCTGTCTCTCCGTTTCTTGCTCTGTGCGGTGTTGGCCAGCCTGCTGATCTGTTTGACAGCGGTGCTTCAGGGAGTCTTCCCAGAGAGCCCAGCAGCCTTTTCTCTGAGGGACCTCTAGTGGTTGCTCCAGAGAAGAGAGGGGGGCAGGTATGGAGAGAGATGGAGATCAGGCTTGCTAGCCCATGCCACCTCTCCTCTTGAGATTACATACTGTTGTTGTAACTGCTACTACAGAAATATCAGTCTCTCTCATAACATCAGCTCTTTTACTTGTGACTTGACCTTTTTATCGTTCTGGCCATCAGGGCCGCCACGGCCGAAGACCTGGAGAAGAAGAGTCAGACGTGGACATTGAAGGCTTTGAGGATGAAGATGATGGAAAACCCAAGACCCCTGCTCCTGTAAGTCATTATCATCATATGAGAATCACATTTATTTCAGGTCGTGCCATTGTTGAGGCCTAAAATCTTCAATCTAACAAATTTTTGACAATATTGTCTGAGCTTCACTTACTCGGTTGTGTGTCTCTAGGCAGAGGATGCAGAAGGAGATCTTGAGGATGAAGATGATGAAGAAGAGATGTTGCTTCCACCTCGTAGACGCATGCATGACCAGGAAGAAGATGAGGAGGAGGAAGATGGCAGGTCTAGCCGCCCAGCCCAAGCTAGCGTCTTATACCAGGACTTACTCATGTCTGAGGGGGAGGATGATGCAAGTGAGGAAGAGGGGGATAATCCTTTCTCCTGTAAGTCAGCCTGGGGGGTGCGGATGTAATACAAGATAAAAGCAATGTAAACATTTTAAGCTTGAAGCTACAAAATGTTTTGTGTGTCACCTGCAGCCATTCATCTGTCAGAGAGCGGCAGTGACTCTGACAGAGAGGTGGATGTGAGACCTCCACCCCCACGGAGAGCTCAGGACACAGCCCGTATGGGGATGGAGCAGGATGAGAGCATGATGTCATATGAAGGGGACGGGCCTGATGACGGGCCTCACATGGAAGACAGCAATGTCAGGTACAACAGGCCTGGGTGCCACTTGGATACCGTTTGTAGCATTTGTTCTACGTACAACTTCAACAGTGTTTCAAACACTTGTGTCCTACATTGTTCTTTCATGTGTCTTAGTTACGGCAGCTACGAGGAGACGGAGAGCCGGAGTCAGATGCAGCCTTCAAGCATGGGAAATGGAGACTACGGCATCAGCGAGGAGGAGGAAGATGAAGAGGATGAAGCACGGAGGCGAGGCCCCGCTGTGCTTTCTCAAGTCCAACTCAGTGAGGATGAGGAGAGCGAAGAGTTCAGATCCATTGGGGGAGACAGTGATTTAGAATCGGACTAAACAACACGTCTCTTTTTTTTATGCTGTATCAAGTGAACATTGTGATTCTTATTTTAATATTGAGAAATGTGGGATTTCTCTGGTAAATATTTTGTACAGTTTTATTTTGTAAATGATGGTTAGAGCTGCTTCATGTTAGCTCTCTCACTGTAAATTAGTTTCTTTTTCACATGGAATGAAAAAAATCATTATCCTATCATTTGTTTTGACATTGGAAGTGTGTGCGTGTGTGTTTTAACGAATTCATGCTTTCAGCAATTCCATTGTTATAAAAAAACATAATAAACACTGACTTCTTAAAGCTTTGAATATCAATCATTTATTAGAAATGTACATGAAAGCAAGATATAAACCATTTTGACAATATTTTATTTTAAAAATGTTGATTTAATTAATGAATTGCTTCATGTGAGCCAACAGCAGGGGGTGCTAAAACATCAAATTATAATTCTGCTTAGAAACAATTACAATTCTCTATTAAAGGTGTATTTTGATCAGACTGGATGCGTGAACACGCCAATATTAACTTGAGATTAGTTGTATAAGTCGTCTCATCAAGTTGCTTTTGTTTCCTACTATTAAAATCTAAACAGTAACTTCCCTCTTCAGTAACACCTGTTGAGTTTGGTTCCATTCAGGCAGAGCAACAGCCAACAACAAAATAACTAAACAGAAAAAATGTCTTGTAACTCAATCATTATTATTGACATTATGAATATCACTCGAGTGGAAAAAGAGAAGATACATTTTCAAAATAAACCACACCAAAACCCCACCTCTTCATCCTGTTAACCACGACTGTGGTTAGGAAGAGGTGGTAGATTAGACAATGAGCACAGCATTTAAAACCTGCTTTCTTTGTTGTGGCCAGCAAGGGGAACAATGTTTCCAATAAAACATCTAATTGTATAGAATTATTCAAGAGAATGACTCATCTCACCTGATTTATTCTCTCAATAAACATTACCTTAATGAGTTTTCAGTCCCAGTTAATTACTCTTCAGTTCTTCTTACTTTGTAAATCATTTCCTCACTAAAAAGGAAATAGATGATAAACTTGGGTATGATTTAGTGTGGGATTACCTTGTGATCCACAAGTTGCTACCATGGCAACCTCTGTGTGATTCAGTGCATCCCACCTCTCAGTCCACTCTAGCGCCTCCATCTTACCTAAATTTGCTCAAATCTGGTAGCAGAAAACAAGATGTCGACAGACAAAATCCTGAAGGCTTTGAATGAGAGTCTATAAAGCAACACATATCTATGCCCACATACTGTATATGTTCAACAAACCGGTGGATGGGGTCACGTGTTTTGTTTGTCATATTTGTTACCATCCTGTTCATTTCCTGTTTCCACAACCAGCAAAGATCAACTGGCCAAATGTGAGGTTTACCCTAACTTCCACATCGAAGTCATCACTTAATGTTACACAAATCTAAATGACCGTTACTGATACACTTTCATGTATCAGGCAGGCAACAAACTGTTCAAACAATTTGTGTTGAGCTTTTGCATGTGCAGCAAACACACACACACACACACACACACACACACACACACGACACAAAAGACAGTGAGATTTCTTAGCACAGGAAGTCTTGACAACACAAAATCTACACCTGCACGATGCATCCGTCACTCGCAACACACTGGTGTCGCTACCTTCTGGAGGAAGTTGACTCAAAATCTTGACCCATTTGACAATAATTCCACACAGACATCGAATATTTTTACCCACGCTACATTCTAAACCAATTTTTCTGCAATGTAAATACAATCACACAAATAAATAATCAAAATATCGCATTACATTTTATGTCCATCTGGTTGTGATATTATCTTATTCTCTGGCAATACCGTTCACCTGCGATGGGATGGAACGAATCTCCCCCAGGCGAC
Source organism: Aulostomus chinensis (assembly GCF_037954235.1). Taxonomy (NCBI): domain Eukaryota; kingdom Metazoa; phylum Chordata; class Actinopteri; order Syngnathiformes; family Aulostomidae; genus Aulostomus; species Aulostomus chinensis. Next base: position 13,190,142 of record NC_141334.1, read on the forward strand.
GGTGGTCTGTCGCTCAGGTGCAGCAAAAACACGCTTATGTACAGACAGAAATCCTTTAGCAGAGTGAGGGATCCTGCAGGGGCTGAGAGAGTGAGACCTCTGCAGGTTCTTCGTGGACATCTGGACCGAGGACCCTTTGGAGCTCAAGGATGCTGCAGGAAGTGATGGTGACCCCCAACTTGATCCCAGTCTGGCAGGCGATACACCTTGAACACAATCACTGATATCAATGAGGGTGCCTTGTATGGCTGCTTCAGTGGAATGTACAGCTGCACTTTTATCCATTCCAGAGACAATAAGAAGTAGATGAGTGTGATGATACAAAGATGGATATCTGCAGTTTGTTGTGTTTTCTTTTTATGCTTCCACAGCTTACGTTGTCCATGTGTCTGTACAAACATTCAGCTGTCCCACTCTCATTAATACGATAACTCAGGAACCCCTTGATGTAACTGCTTCAAATTTAGCACAAAGATCCATTGGAACTTGAGCAGGAACTTAAAAAGATTTTGGCGGTCAGAGGTCAAAGGTTGCTGTCCCTTCACTTAAACATAATATCTCGGAAATGCTGTGAGGGTATTTTGTCAAATAGAGCTAAAACATTAACTGGGACTCGAGGATGAGATTTTGGTCAATGGTCGAGGTCACTGTGACATACACACGTCACAAAGGAATAAACAATTGCAAAAAAAAAAATATGACTCATACCTGTTGCTGGGTGAGTGATTTGATCAGCAGCATGGCAGTCATCAGTTTCTAAACTTCGGCTGTTCCTAATAGCCTGGAGGGAGCGAAGGCTGGTCTGTAGAGGTGACCTGGTCCTGCCTGCTGATGTTCCTGCAAAACACATCATAGTCACCTCACTCACAGATCAGATCAGATCAGATCAGATCAGATCAGATCAGATCGTGAAATTAAATCGTGAAATGACGTTTGATGAATCAGAAAACCGGCACGTTCTGTGTACCTTGATTCTGAGCAAGTTTGAGTAGCTTGAACTGAGTAACCTGCTGGTGAAGTCTGGCCAGTTTGGGACTTTGGCAGCTCTGTTTAGCTAAAGGTCTTGATGAGGCAAAAGGAAGCTGCCAACAACAGGAATATTAAATTTTAGTTTCTGGAGTGAAGTCATCATTATCATCATTGTCATCAACACTGAATTTAAGCTTTGGCTCTAAAAGTTGAAGCAATACTTGTGAGTCAGGGCTTCTTCTGGGTGAAACGTAGTCCTGTCGTAAACCTGGAAGACATCAACAAAAGTAATCTTTATTCAGTATTTGTATACATAAGAACATCAAAAAATACTCCTTCATACTCACTGTCTTCCTGTATACGAGCCATGATGTGGACGTCAGTGATGTCCTGCAGTCTGTAGCTTGAGGTTATGGAGTCATGGGAGACATTCAGCTCATCTTTATCTGTGCAGATTGATAGATGCAAGACGTGCCTCTATTATATGGGATATATAGATGAAGTAACAAATATATTTGCAGGATAGAAGAGTTTCCCGTAACTCTAACTGCTATGGTATTACCAAAACTGTTAGTGGTGCTGTGTATTGTGTTGGCTGATGTTTTGTAAACGGAAGAATCTGCAGTTGCTTCGTCAGTTTGATGGAAAACTGCAGGACATCTGTAGAGGCGGCTGCTGTGGGAGTGGCCTGACAGGAGAAAGAACAGTGAGGAGGCAGGCTGACCACACAGGGAATCAGTCACAGAGTGTTTGCTGCCTGTTTACTTTGATCCAGCTTGTTTATTAGTCGACGGCATGCTGCCTCCATCTCAGGGCTGGGGTTATCCAGGACTTGTCGACACCATGTAAGGGCAGACTCAGTGTCCACAGACACCTGCTTCTTTGGAGACTCGTACAACCTGCGAGGAATAACTCATTTCAGTCACTTAGATGGAACATCATAATTGTTCAGCATGTGAGGAGCAAACCTGGTTTTATAACAAGTTAACTTCCAAAAGCTGCATCCACCTCATTAGGCTGCACCTTGTGCATTATAACGTTAGTTAAAGTCCTGGTTCATGTTCTTTTCTCCTTTAAAGGAACACACAGACTTTTGGGAAAAAATGCTTATTTAGCATCCTCTCCAGAGCCAGACGCAAGGTAGACACCCTTCTCTCCTCTGTGTGCAATAGGGAGCTGTCGCGCAAAAAGACCTGCTGACTGCTAGTTAGCTTAGCACAATGAATTGTAGTTGATGGGAAGCGTTAGCATACCTCAGTCAAAAGTCATCAAATAAATCAGGTTCAAGATCTTGGTTTAACAAGAAGTAATCCTCCTTACCCTCTGTAACAAAGTCAAAGGCCATGAATAGTAGTCACTCTTTTAGTTGTCAACAAATATTTTGTTTTGTTTACAGAATTACATTTTATGCAGGTCACTGTGCTCAGTAGTTCTGATTCTAAATTGATGACTTTCGACTGTGGTATGCTAACTCATCCTACCCACTATCAATCATTGTGATTGTGCTCAGCTAACTAGCAGACTAACAGCTGGTCTCTGTGGGTCTCTAATGCACACACAGAGGAGAGGAGGGTATCTATCCTAATGGTTCTAAAGCAAACAAGTTTTTTCCTCAAAAAGTTGGAGTGGTTCTTTAAAGTTATTCAGATGGAGCAGATTTAAAAAAAAAACAAAAAACAAACAGATTCTACCCCAGAATATCTGGGAAATATGATGGCACCTACCAACTCTCTTCATCCTCCACGTCATCCTCTACCTCAAGGAGCTCCACCAAGTCCAAAGCAGACTGTACGTCTTGTGACTCCCTGTCCTGCATTTCTTTTTGACTGTTGCTGGAGTTGTACATGGTTTCATCCACAGACAACAATGGCAGAGTAGACCCAGACTTCAGTTGATCTAGTCTTATTCTAGCGTCCATTGCAAAAGACCGAGAGCTACAGCTCTTGAATCCTTCAGAGTCGGGCCGCACGCAGCGGTGTGGATCCAACTTTACATCGTTGTTTTTTAACTCACTGCAGAAAAAATGCTGGTTTGCGCTTCTACCAAACTCCACAGATGGCTGACTGCAAAAGTACTGACTCCAGTCGCTCTGCACTTGTTGGAGTTCCATTTCCAAAATGATCTTCTCAAACCTCCTCACTTCTCCAAGCCCTCGTCCACTTACATTTCACTCTACCGCACTCTTTCAAACAGAAATCTGGCCAACTTATTCTTGATGTGTCAACTAATTTTGCTCAGCACAAAGTGCGACACTCTTGCTTCACCACACAATCTATTGACCCAGATTTCTTGGATAGGTCTGTTAATTATAGACACACAACAGATTGGATGGATTTAGAGACGCATCATGAGCTTACGTGGATTAAAGAGTTTGTGAGTCGTTGCTGAGAAAGAGGAAGAGCCAATCAACATCACACCATCAAGGCTAACCTAACAGCTATAGGTGGGTCAATCAGAGATGTTATAAATGTTAGTTTTCTAGTGCTTTCTTGCTTGAGGGCTGCCTGGGATGTTAGAACTTATGTCCAAAGAACCAAGGAGGAATTATCACAAAATCTAAAAATGATAAGGCACGAGCTGTGCTTGTTGTAATAACAAGGCAACACCTCCAAGGTGCAAAGGGGGCACGTCAGTACCGGTTGGCAGAGCAGGAGGGATTAGCGGTGTGCAGGTGCCTGTGAGCAGGTCCTCTTGATAACACAGGACAGCCAGACTCAATTACTCTTCTTGATCTTGTTTTGTTGATGAGTCTGTCACGAACTAGAATATGGAGGACAAAGACTGCCATAATAACAAACACATAACTTCCCTGATGAATAAATTGAATTGTAAAGAACAAGTACAGGAAGCAAAATACATAATTAACAAATAAATGAGCAGGCTAATTTGAAAATGAGTAAAAATGCACAGAAATAGTGAAATAGAACATGTAACTGGGATATTAACTGAGACCTGTTCTTACTGACCTCATATCTATTTATTTAATCATTTATTGATTTATTCAAGAGATGAGGTCAGTTGCTATCTTCCATACAGTCGGACATGCTGGACTTAAGTGAAGCATAGATTAAGCTGCACTGATCACTTTTTGTGCTTTTGTCAATTTTGATTTTGCACAGATTAAACCAATAAAGCGAGGTTGCCCAAATGTCTTTCCTTGCAGGCCCCAAACTAAAACTTAATGGTGAGCTTTAGATCATTATATAAAAATGAATTATGCCATAAATTTATAGAGAATTCTTACCTCACCAAAAAAAACAGTGATTCACAACATTTCTGTAACATTTATTGTTTGTTTTTGTTTTGTTCTCTCTCTCTTCCTTCTCTCTCTCTCCTCCCCCCTCTCTCTATCTCTCTCGCCTTCTATAGCAACTGATGGGCTAAATTAAACCTTATGTTAGTTCCACCTTTAATTGTTGGCCGTAGCTAGCAAACCAAGCTATGCTAAAGTCTTGGTAATAACATGCACATATGAGATCAATCCATCCAGAAATATTCCCCAAAATTTCAAACAACAGGACACAGCAGTTTTCAACCGATTAATTATATAATCATAAAATCTACCTCGTTCCTTCTCATAGACTCAGAAAAACATTGTTTCTCTTATACCCCAATGTATGATTTCATATAGGCAGTATTCATGTATCATAAATAAATACTGTCAGCTTGTGTCTGTTGTTTAACTTTGACGGTCTAATTAATAGGGGGCGTGTCCTCCGCACCTGCGCCCCTCCTCCCTCCCTGCGACACAACATCCCCACTCCCCACCCCCCCTGCCACCATCACCATCGACCGGCCGCCTCCTGTTACGTCATCGCCGATGTCTCCTAGCGGTGTCCCACTCGGTTAATAGGAGGACTTCCTCAACTTGAAATAAAATTCTGCCGTGTATTTCCAAGAGGAGAAGCCGACGTAAGATGTGGAGCAGACGGATATAGAGTGAGCAGTGACGCGCCACCTGTGCCGCGGAAATGCGGGACAAAAGCGGCGAAGCAGCACCCGGGAGCCCCGCTGTAGTTGGTGCAGTCAGTGCGCAGGTAAGAGCGGAGTTTACCTCCTCTGGCTCTTCGCCGATAGGTCCATATAAAACATGTCACTTTGTGCGGAAATCTTAGACTTTAAAAGCAGGGTAGGACCTTTTTACGAGAGATTAAATTTCACCTGACTCATACGGCGGCACTCACCGTTACCGGAGAGTGGTCCGACCTGTCTGACAACATTACTTGGGGCTCGTCACCCCGGCAGCTACACCTAAACACTGACACACCATCACATCCAGGCCGAGCCCACAGCTCACACACACCTTACTCAAGCGCGCGCTCTCGCTCTCTCTCGCCCCCCCCCCCTCTCTCTCTCACAAACACACACACATACACACACACGTATATTACCTGCAGCCTGAGAGGTTTGCTTCTTTGATTATATATTCACAAGTGTATTGCCAAATAATAATGAATGACAGTTAGTAGTTTTGCTCTTTTTTAGTGCACCTTTGGACAGTGTTCATCAAGCCTTAACTAGTAGGTTTAACTGGGACCTGCAATCATATTACTGTGTGTGTGTGTGTGTGTGTGTGTGTGTGTGTGTGTGTGTGTGTGTGTATGAATAACTGTGATGTTCATATAGCCTGTAAAACTGGTGATGCAAGAAAATTACAATGCTTTGCAGGAGAATAGCTCAGAACATCAACACTAAGTTGGTCAGCCAGTGCATGAATTATTGGTGTTTGAGGAGCTCTCAGTGGGGGGGAACAGTAAAGCAGAACCAGTGTTATCTCCACCAGACTTCCTCCCTGTCCTGACAGGTGAGAATAGTCTCTCTGGTGTTTGTAGGTGGAGAGTTACAAGAACAAAGAGGAAGAAAATTGTGTTACCGGTTGTTGAGTTGTACATGATGTACATGATAAACTCTTACACAATACTTTTTACAGTAAAACTCATACCACCAACATAGCTCTGAGCTAATTACTCTGCATATTTCTGTTTTTTTTTTTTACTCTGTAATTTTATCAGTTGTCACAATTTTTTTAAACTGACCATTTGAACTGATTGTAATTGGTTGTTTTCATATTTTTATGGACATCTGCAAATATTTCTTCTTTACCTTTGATTTCACTATCAGAACTCTCTCTTTTTTATTTGTAGAATTTGGTACATTTGAACGGACATACCGTCACTCAAAATGGCCACAGTCCAAGTACCACTCGTGAATTGGATCCTCAGTTTGAATCTCAAGTCCCGAGTCCTGAACCCAGTCCACCTCTGGCTGTCCCGAGAGAGCAGTGGGGTGGGAGGTACGAGTTCTTGCTGTCTTGTATCGGATACTGTGTGGGACTAGGGAACGTGTGGCGGTTCCCATACCTCTGCTATCGAAATGGAGGAGGTGAGTGGTCTCCAAGCCTGCTGGCTGCCCTTTGAGGCCTCAAATGCTTTGAATGCCTTGGTGTATGTCCATTACAATTTTGTTCCACCTGTTTGAGCAGGAGGCACTCCTTTGCCCGCTCTTGGGTGTGTGCTCCTGCTAATCAGGCTAACTTCTTTTGCACTGGCAGCTTTGTCTCTGGGAACCCTCGAAACGAGCAGCTTGATTACAAAATATTCACTTATCCATGAAGTAGACACAGTTTTTTCCTTGATTACACACCAGACGTGTGGTCTGCCCGTGTTTCCCAGCCTTCTACGCTTTGCATCTGGAACTAAACAAGTTTGAGCTTGAGTAAGAGTAAAGCCGCATAGCGTCTGTACAATAAGCTAACCTGCCTCTACAGGCTGAATACTACACAGAGAAAGCAAATCGTTGCTGTGGATGTCTCCGCGGCACCACCATTCCTCGAACTGACCCGTCTCTAACCTTCGCAGGTGTGTTTCTCATTCCCTACTTCATTATGCTCTTTGTTACGGGCGTTCCACTTTTCCTGATGGAGCTGAGTTTAGGCCAGTATGGAGCAGCAGGCCCCATCACTGTGTGGAAATGCTGCCCTCTGCTCAAAGGTAGTGACCTCCACGCTCACACACCCTCTAATTCAGTGATAGAATTTGTCAAACTTTTGTCATTCATGTTGTTGTTGTTTTTTGTCAGTTGTTTGCAAGTTTCAAGTTTGCAGTCCTTCGATGAGCGACACAGAAACATCATTCTAATTACTCAGACATTCATTTGCATAAACGCATTCCATAAATATAGCACTCAATTCCCTTTTCACGAATCTTAAGCATCCAGTTTGAACGTCTGCATAATTATTTGAGTACGCAGTATCTTGAGGTGACATCACAATGCCCGAACCACCAGCCCAAGGCTGTGTTCAATGACTATTATTAAATGAGCTACATTCGCTCACTAAACTGCCGCGATACGTCAGGTAGCTTCGGTTATAAAGGAACCACACCACGACTTCAACATCACCACAACTCGCTTCTTTATTGTAGTAAGTGTTCAGTGTGATCCATCCATCCATTTTCTACTGCTTATCCTGTTAAGGGTTGCGTGGGGGCTGGAGCCTATCCCAGCAGCCTTTGGGCAAGTGGTGAGGTTCACCGGTCCATCGCAGGGCCAAATCAGCCTCCAATCAGTCCCCACTTGATGTCTTTGGAGTGCAGGATGCACAGGGAGAACATGCCGACTCCACACAGAATGACCCCGTGCCTGAGCCGGGGCTCGAACCTCGAAACTTCTTGCTGTCAGGCGACAGTGCTAACCACTGCACCGCCATGTTCGGCGTGATGATGTTTGAATTCCTAAGCGACCTCCGCAGTCTAGTTAAGCCACTTGTTAGCAACCATAATTTGAAAGACAAATAAAATCTAGCTTTGAAAGTTCTGTTTTGACTAGATTCTGTATCTCCTCTTGTAGGTATTGGCATTGGGATGCTGTGTGTGTCCATCCTGGTGTGTCTCTACTATAACGTCATCATAGCGTGGACCTTCTACTACCTGGGCAGCTCATTCCAGAGTCCTCTGCCCTGGTCCTGTGACGCTTTAGCCAACGCTGCTCTCTGTGGTAACAACACCTCTGGAAATAGCTCCGGTGGTAGAGTCCTCAGCCCCACAGAGATCTTCTGGAAGTAAGAGCAGTTAGCCTCCTCCTTTTATTTGTAAGGGAATCGTGTTTGTGTTACTAATATTTATTGTCCGCTGTTAAAAAAAAAAAAAGTTGTGTGTTCAACTTTGTTTTTGAAATGCACCTGTCACTTCCTCTTGACAAATGTGAAATAGGCTCTAGAGGCACGCAGCGCACAAACCTTGTTCAAATATGTTGTCTCTCTTGAACAAATACGAAGTATGAAGTGTGTTTACATTGACTGGACACTTCAAACTCAGTAAACTGACTCCTTTCATTGAATGTGACTGAGCACTCACACACACACACACACACACACACACACAGAGCTCTGATATCTGACTTTAACACTTTCAAAATATATCTGACTTGCACTTAAGCATTATTTTTTATGGGAAGTTGTGTTCATGCTAACAACCTTAAAAGTCATGCAAGTCTAAAAGTCATGTCTTCCCTGTCTGCTTTCAGCAAAGTAAAGGGTTATTTTTGATGTCGCTAACTCGCCAAAGGGCGCAGACTGAAGCGAGATACATCATATACTACATGTCAGACAGTTTGTTGACCCCCCCCCCCCCCACCCCCAACAGCAGAGTCCACTTTCAAAAAGCAGCTTAGCAGCACAAAGAGAACAAAGCACAGGCTTGTTGGTTGAATATCTAAAGAACTGAGAGGGATCAACTGGTCTTCTCCATCATGGTCATACTGTGTGCTAAGCTCTACTGAATAGACCAGCAGAATCAAGAATATATCTGATAAATGCCACTTAAGTCAGCGTCATTTGGTGGTTATTCAAGACAACGAGGCTGATCATGGCGAGTGCTGTGAGAGGGTGTGGAGCTTGAAAGAGGAGCAGGAAGCTCCTCGTCTCTGCTTGAGGTTACATGATATCACTTTAACTGCTACTGGCATATGACACTCAAATCTGTACTGTTGAGGAAATCAAGTTTGCACTGTGAAGAGGATGCAAAACAAGACAGACACCTACTGTATATGACTGGTTTGGATGTAGAATGTAGATAGTTTTTGTTTTTTTTGTTTTGTTTTTTTGCTGTGCTTCTGTTTTCCTTTGTGAGTCTGGCAATGTCATCACAATGCTTGGACCAAGTGGTCTTCATTACAAAAATGCTCAAATTTGAATGCTACCTGCCATGGTGTAATGCATTCTTCCTTGGCCCATGCTTCATGCCCTCTACTAAGTTTGGTGAAAATCAGCCCCATAGGTTTTGAGCAATCCACAAAAACCTTGGTGAAGGTCATAATCTGTACAGAAACAGTAAGTTCTGCAGGCCCTGGCAGCGTGTGGCTGCTCTGGCGAGATGGGGGGAAGTCAGACCTGATAATAGAAGCGGTAGAAAGATTTGAAGTCTAAATTGATCCAATTATCTTTTTTCACTCAGACACCTTCATCTTCACCCTTCAAACCGGGCCAAGGACATGCCTGTATATTTTACATCAGCTCATGTTCTCAGTGGGGTTACAGGTGTGCCGTTGTACTTATATGTGTTTGTTTCTGTCTTACAGTGAGCGTGTGTTAGGTGTGGTACACAGTGAGGGTCTTCATGACCCGGGACCTGTCCGGTGGCCCCTGGCCCTCTGCCTCCTTGCTGCCTGGTTCATCATCTTTCTGTGTATGCTCAAGGGCATTCGCAGCTCTGGCAAGGTGAATAAACACAATGTTGTTATTGTGAGATCCCACACTGCACACACACACACACACACGCATTTTTCTGGACCTAATTCCAGTCTGTGTTTTCAGGTGGTGTATGTAACTGCGACCTTCCCGTACTTCGTACTCATTGTTTTGGTCATCAGAGGCGCGACACTGGAGGGTTCCCTTCAGGGCATTGCATTCTACCTCACACCTGACTGGGGTCGGTTAGCCAACGCTCAGGTACAAGTATTAGACATTTCTAGTCCGAGAAGAAGAAATTTTTTTTTTAAGTTGAATCAATTTTTTTAAAGCATTTTTCTGTCTTCCAGGTGTGGAATGATGCAGCCTCACAGATCTTCTACTCGTTGGGTATTGGAGTTGGAGGGCTCCTCTCTATGGCCTCTTACAACAAGTTTGACAACAACGTCATCAGGTGAGTGTGCGCTCCACTGTAACCTTCGCTACAACAGACAGGAAGGGTGTCTTAACCGTGGTTATTCTGATTTCAGGGACACTCTGATTATCACCACAGGGAACTGCTGCACAAGCTTCTTTGCAGGATTTGCTATTTTCTCAATCCTGGGTCACATGGCGTGGAGGAAGGGCGTGCCAGTTGGGAAGGTGGCAGACACAGGTTGTTATTTTATTCACTTTCTGCAGTAATCCAATTTTCTTCTTCTCAGTAGTTCATGTTGCGTTGGGCTTTTATGTAAGTATTTATTTTATTTAGTGATATAATTAACATACGTGTATCCATCTCAGTACTTTGCGTATATTAATGTAGAAGCTTTGGTTGTTGTCTTTTGCAGGTCCAGGATTGGCCTTCGTTGCTTACCCAGAAGCCCTTGCTCTGCTACCAGGTTCGGTGTTCTGGTCCATTCTCTTCTTTCTCATGCTCTTTATGCTGGGGGTTGATACGTTGGTAAGGCCATACACAAACTTATTCTAGTTTATTGGTGAAAACCTATTTATTTCTGTTTGATTGATGCCTTCTTTTCTTCCACATCACAGTTTGGCAACATGGAGGGCATCACTACTGCCGTGCTGGATGAGTTTCCACATCTCCGAGCCAAACCCCTGCACAAGTCCTTGTTTCTTGGCACTCTGTGTTTTTGCTTCTACCTGATGGGTCTTCTTTTAGTCACCGATGTAAGTGCGTTTTTAATTGTTCAGTGTTTAAATTAGAAGCGTGGTTTTATCTCCAGCTCACGTCCCGATGTTGTCTGTGTGTTCATAGGGAGGGATTTACTGGTTCACACTCATTGACTCCTTCAGCACTAGTTTCGGCCTCATCATCATCACCCTCTTCATGTGTATTGGCATCTCCTTCTTCTATGGTAGCTCATCACACATTCTCACCTTTCATGTGAAACTCCTTGAAAACCACATCCTCCCTCCATGAATATTTTGTACATTTGATGTTTGGAAAGAGAATCTATTTAACAACTTTACGAATGAGAGTTTTATCACTGCCAGTAACGTGATTTTTTGTTTTGTTTTTGTGTGTTGGTTTGCACCATATTGTATTTGCTCTTTATCTCTTCTCATTTTGTGTCGTTCCAATGATTACTTGATTTTTTTTTTTCTCCCCTGAGTTTTCAACATGTTTCTCTTGAATGAATATTGTTGCTAGGAGTCAACCAGTTTTGTCAAGATATCATTGATATGATCTGCCACTGCCCTCCTTGGTGCACCAAAGTGCTGCTGTACTTCAAAGCATGCTGGGTGTTCTTTACTCCGTTCCTCCTGCTGGTGAGTTGTATTTTTGTTTCGGTTCACACACACACAAACACCCACACACACAAAACTGCAAAAAAATATGTAGCATGCAAGTTAATGCAAACTATCGATCACACTGAGCCGATAATAATCTGCCTCGTCTCTAGAAGTTCATAAAATGATGGGACGCGAAAAGAATTGATTCAGATTTTTTCCCTGCACACCGACACTTTTCAGTCAAATTCAATCGTATCTGTTGCCAGGCGTCTGTAACAAAACTGTCACAGAAGTCAGAATTTGGTGGTGTGAATTTGGGGGATCATGGGATTTATTGCCTGTTTAACAACAATGTTGGTGGCGGAGGCAGTTCATCAAATCATTTATTCACCAAATGTCATTTTCCCCTAATGAATTAGCTGTTAGCTAACTCTAACCATCAGTTGATTCAACTAACACTATCACAGTGCACCTGATGTCGCTAACATGGCGAATCCCTGTTCTGTTATCTGCTTTCAAAACGTATTAATTTATATTTTTGTCGCAGTTGATTTTGAATTTCAAACCGTCAATGTTTTTTTCAGTACTGGAGTCAAATAATTACAACCTCAAACTAAAAATTCACAGCTCACTCGTTCTGAAGAGAATCAAGATTTTTTTTTTATGCCTTGGGCATTAATGCCTTGTATGAGGCTGGAAGGAAACACACAGAATCACTCACACTGTTCTGATAAATTATGACTTTTATTATTACAGACATCAAATTTTGGTGATGACCTTCTCTACTAGCTTTGTTTTTCGTTGTTTGTATCAGTTGCATGTTACATCACTCTATTTTTTTGCCACTTCCTGCCTTAAGCAGGGCTGATGGATACAGAAATACACATTTGATACCTCCTTTACTGCCTGGTATTGTTGTCGGTCCAGTTAGAGGGTAATTAGATAAGGGGCTGTGATGCTGGGAGTTTAAAATCCAATTAAATAAATGTAATTAATTGGAAAGTTCTGGAACATAAATTTGAATAAATCTGTTACATAGCTGGCAGCTGTTCTCAAAGTCCCACGGAGAGAAGCGTCCCTGAGCTGAAGTCTTCACACCAACAGTTATGAATAATGCAGGAGGAGAAGCTGACATTCAATCTGAGCTCCCCCTGCAGCAGTCACCCCTCTTAAGTTGCCTTTCCTGTGAGGATAAAACATTCCTCTGCTTACCGTGTGTTTCCCTCGTGTCTGTAGTTCATTCTGACCTACATTTTCCTGGAGATGTACAACACGTCACTCCGCTACGGGTCCTACGTGTACCCTCGGTGGGGCAAAGCGCTGGGCGTGTGTATGGGTGCCACCTGCAGTCTTCAGATCCTCATCTGGGCCATTGTGGCTATCAGCAAGGAAACTGGAACGCTGAAAGACGTCAGTAGCATCACTGTGTTATCCTGTCACTGTGAAGTCCAGTTACACCTCTGCCTCTGATCCCTGTCGTCTCTGCTACAGAAAGTGCCTGAGGACATGAAAGGGATATGTGTGTGTATTTCTCTTTTCTGCAGCGTTTCCAGAAATCTATTCGACCTCTGAACTCCTGGAGGGTAAACAACTCCACCAGCGCCGGTCAAGAAGAGCAGCGCGTGGATGCAGAGAGAGTGGAGGCTCCGTTCACTGTCACTCTCACAGATATGGACTTCATGGCGATGACGTGGGAGGCGTGACAGCCGAGAGTGAAGGTGAACTCACAAAGATGAGTAAACCATGTTGCTGTGAGACAGAGGAATTTATTATGATGTCATTTGCCCCAGCGAGGTTCTGGTGGCAGTTGTTGGAACGGAATGTGTCCTGCAGGGCAGTGTGTATTAATTGTCTTATTTATACGAGAATTGATTTTTTTAAAGGCATTTTTTACATTGTGTAGATTATCTCTAGCTCTCAAACTGCTTATTTATAAGGTGTGCCTGATCTTATTTATTACATAGTAGAGAAGCACAATTAATTTTCAATAACAGCAGTCAGCAGGGACCAGATTTAATTCATCGTGTATTAATAGTGCAGTGACGGTTGCCCTCCATGACGGACCAGAGGACGTGACCGCAAATCATCAGCCTGCTGCTGACAAGCAGCCAGGAGTATTTTTATAATTCTTTGTGTTTTAAAAATGAATTATTGTTGACGCTATTGCTAGAATAAATGAATGTGTACATAACTTAATAACTTGCCAAATATACTCTCTATGTGTCAGTATGGTTATAAACAACCCATATGTCTTGTCTAACCATCAACATTTCAAACTCACATGAAATGGTGTTGATGTTAATGATGGTTTTGTTGCCTTTGCTGAAAGACAGAACTCCCAGCTAATACTGTAGATGCTAGGACGGGAAATATTGCAATGCTGATAAATTCAGATATTAAAGGGGCTGTTCCATTTCATATGCAAAATAGTGATTTAATTTGATCATGATCACATTTAAAAAAAAAAAAAAAATCATGTCCCATCCTGGTGGAGGAAAAAATCTTTTGGGTCAGTGGGTCAGTAAATGCACCTGCTGAGTTTTTCTGTTTACTGAATGAGTTGACTGCCCTTCAATCCAGATTAATAAAGCCTCATTCGAATATTTTTTTATATACTTCGAGAAATATATTACTCCTCTTGTGAACTAGATTTAATGGACCCTTTCAAACTAATCCACTCAGATTATCAAGGTGATTAGAATCGTGGTATCGCTCTTCCGAACTCGCCGAGGGCATGTTTCTCTTATTTGAGTGTCTACTCAGGGAAAACATCCAGATCTGTTTAAATGTTAAACTTGGAATTGGCGATTGTGTCTGATGTCATATACTGTATACATGTAACTGGACAGTGCAGTATTTTTGCTAAATAATTTATTTAACACCATAATGATGTTAAACTTGGAATGATATGAAGAATTAAGAACCGTATGGAAGTTTGACACCTGAGTCATACCTCAGTTGGGTTTCTCTCTTGAAGCAGGCGACTGAAGTCAACCGACCCAGATCAATTAAAGTGTAAGAGGAAATTTAGCCGCTATGTTGGAGGTTGTTAACTCAGAACCTGTGTTCCAGTCTCATGAAATGTTTTATTTTAGGTGAGTACATGATGTAAATCAATCGCTTTTGGAAACATTTTATTTGTAATCTCTTTTAGCCACTCTGTTGTATGGTATAATTAAAATTTCCCCTGGTCTTCATACTGTAAAGTCATTTGTGCCTCTGTGGTAATTTATTTCTTTATTTGAAAGACTGTGAATAAAAAACACATAGCCAAAGTTCAGGATTTTCAGATTTCTCTCAAGAATATTATTCACATAAACATATAAGTTCCTTTTTAAAAGAGCATGCAGGGTAAGTAGAGAATCAAGATGATACACAGCAACAGGCAGTGCAACATGCAAAGAATAAAAATACAGAATTCCTTACAAACAACTTATTGTTTATTATTATTATTATTTATATGATGAGAATTTTAAAACTTAGTCATATTTTAATAAATTAAAGACAACACGCCATGAACAAAGTTTTGTCAAGAAAATATCACGAACAACATGTGGGTTTCACCACAAGGGGGAAATAGAGGAACAGAGGTTAAACAAGAAACTATGGCAAGAGCCACTATTTCCTAAAACACCTGAGTAAAGAGGCAGGTCATTCACATGAATGGGAAAATAATTTTAAAAGAATTTTACTTTGCATTGAAAAATTAGACAGAAATAAAAGTGGCAGGGAAATGCTACAAAAAAAAGGTTTGTCTTGGTCATTCAGTCCGGTAATACTATCTGGTAATCATCTGGAGTCATTTCATTACATTATGTATTTTTCTCAGCTGAGTTTAATGTAAAGGATTTTTTTTTTTTTTTTTTGCGGTTTACTGAAAAGAGTGTCCGATCATGTCTGAAAAGCAAGAAGAGACGTCGGCAAAAGCGTTTCGAAAATCTATTAAGTTAAAGTTCTGAAGACAAATGCTTGTTATAATACAACGAGAGAACTTGGCTGCCGTCTATTTACAGAAACTGGGCACTACGTAGTGTCTTTGTACATCTTCTGAATGGCGGGATAAATGTACATAAGCGGAAGTTGCGTAGATATTTTCCCGCGCTTTCCTCTCATGCATATGGGTTGGCTCGTTTGATGTTAGTCTTGCGATTCCGGTCACAACAAACTAGTTTGTGCTATCACCACAGAAACGTCAAATTATAAAAACCTATACATGGATCCAATAATGTTAGTGTTGGGTTCAAATCAGACAAACGCACGTTAAAACAAAGCAAACGGACGAAGTGAGTGCAGTTGTTCTGAGCGCTGGATGTAGAGTTTAGAGTATTCGTTGAGACACCGCCCGCCGCGCACTACTGGGTAACAAAACCAACACCTACTTCCTCGCGGTGTCAGGAAGTCAGCAGGGTTGTGTTGTATTGTTACCTCGTAACTCGTGCAGTGGGATTTAAACTTAGTAAACAAAATTTGTTGCTTTAAATATTTTTTTGGTTTTTAATTACAATATTTACCTGTTTGGTAAACGGATACCAAGATGCCACCTAAAAGGCGTAACGCCGGGACGACACAGAACAAGGAGATAAAAGCCAGTACTGAAAGTTCCTCACCAGACAAGAAGGAGACTCCAGAACTATCTGTTAAGAAGTAAGAACAGTACCGTCGCCTTATTCATGTATCGGTTGTGATATCAAATGAGTAAGTTAGTATTCTGGAAATGAGAGGTTAAGCTAAATTGAGATTGTCCTGGTATTACTCATGCTAGCTAGCTTGTATGATTATCGACTGGTTTACCAGTAAGCTAGCAGCTTCATATGAAACCAGGCCTGTATTTAATTCTCTTGCGTACTGTTAACTCAAACCTAGAAAAAAATCATAACTCAGTAGTATCTATTTTGTTGTAACACGAATTATGACGTTATAACACATAACTCCAGCTGTCTCGCACGGTGTTAAGCTCCCAGCTAGCGACAGTGTTTGTGTTCTAGTGATGTGATTCCTTTTTTCTTTTCTCCAGACACAAAGACAAGGACGCTGAGTTTGTAACTCTTTGCAAGAGCCTTCATGTTACAGACCTGGTGTGTGACCATGCCTGGAGCCTATGGAAGACTGTCCAAGAGTCACTGGATGACGTGAATGTACGTATAACACCCGAGGTCATTTCTCATGTCCATCACTTGGCAGCAGACAGGCTGCATGTTGACTGTCACGTAGATAAAAGCTAAAGAAACTATAGTAGACTTGCTGAGACTTGCTCACCATACGACCTGATAAAGAAGAAATGCTCTTAACAAGTTTAAAACTCATATTTTTTTAGAGCATCATTTACACCAGAAGTGCTCTAAAAGAAAAAAATATATAATATGGTAAACACTGCAAAACTCAGTTTGAACAGCTTCAAAAAGTAATTGAAGAATAACTGTAAGTAGGTAAATTGAAACTATGAAATAAAAGGGAGATTAAGAAACTTATTTAAAAGCTCTGAAATTTGTGTTTCTATTGCCGGGATGCCTGGACAGCAAAAGCAACGTAAAATGATATTTTGGAGCTGTACTCCTGCAAGAGGATCTCAGGCAGCCAACTGGCCCAAAGGAAGTTAGCAAATTTCAAATACAGACAGGAGCTAGATCATTCAAGCTGTAAAAAATTAAAATCAACCTTAAAACTTGCACAAAACCAGATAAATCCAACAACTACTGGAGTAATGTAGTTGTTTCATCTATCTGTTACGTGGTATTGTAAATACGGACGGTGTTGCTTTGATGTAGCAGGTCTATTGGGTTCTCGTTTTAGTAAATCTGATCACCACAAGTTTTAACTCTTGTTCTTCTCTGTTGAATTTCAGGTCAGTCAGGAAAGGCTGTGGGCTGCGTGTGTGTTTGTGACGGCGACTGGCATGGATGTTTCCTGTTTCACCGTAACTCAGATTCTGAAAGCAGTCAGTCTCAAGTAAGGTCTCATCATGCGTGATGCACCCTATTAGCAAGTACAAGTGTAGCCATGTCATGTCTGGACATGCGAATCAGTTCTCGGATGAAGGATCACACAGTGTTGCCTTGAGCACTGTGGCCCATCATCAAGCTGAGGCAAATGATGAGAATATTCTTGGTTTATTTGAGGTTTGTGACTTGATTGTTCGGCTTTGAATTTGTGCCATAGGAGCGCTGCGTTTAGGAAGCTTCCTGAAATACAGCGTTGATACAGCGTGACCCAAGGACGAATCTGACTTTTTTGAGCATGTTTTTCTTTTTGTTTTTGAGCATGTATTTTATTTTGGTGAAAAAGAACAATTTTTTTTTTCAGATTTCCAGTAATTTCTTGGAAATGATCAGATGTATCATAATGAAAAGATGCAGGCCTGCGTGTAACAAAACATTCAATTTGTGAAATTTGGTCCAGATTTAAAACCAAAATTACAGATTATGTCAAACAAAACATGACATATTACCAAAATGAATGTTTTTTTTCTTCTTTTTTTGTAGTGTAAAGCAGTTTGTGGATTTAGTGAGGAAGTTGGATGTAAACCTGGATACAATAAGCACCAAGGTGAATTCAGCACTGACACGACTGGAGAAGAAGTACGATGTGTCCCTGGCTCTCTACCAGAGGTTTGAAAAGTAAGTAAATATATCAGTGCATGGTGCAGGTGCTTGCTTTTACTCTGACCCGTTTTTGTTTTTATTTTTTGGCAAATTTGTTTAAAATTTTGTTTTCTCATTGTTTCATTTTCAGAACATGCAAAAAAATCTTTGCTATGGTCTCTGATGGCAAGTAAGTTGACGAGTCATCTGCCACACAAGTGCAATGTGTTTGTTACACTCTTTTAGTGACATTGTAATTAAATGCTGGTTATAACAAATGTTTCGTATTTTCAAGGGAAAGGGAGACCATGCGGAGCTGCTGGACAATGTTTCTTTTAGCTAAAGGTAAGTTAACCTTTTTTTAACACATAAAAAAACTACATGAACTAGTAATATAAGATCAGATAATTCTGTCGACCCCATACTGGAGAAATTCACTTGTTACAGCAGCTCACAAATTACACAAGATAAGATCAACATGACAATAACACACAGACTCGCACAGAGAAATAGAACAGTAAGGAAGGAAAAAAACACAATCAAGACAGAAATAAAGAACCAAATAACAACCCACATGAGATAATGTCTCTTATAGGGAGTGAGAAGAGTTGTCCATGATTGACATTAGCTTGGCTAGCGTCCCCCTCTCGCCCAGCTCCTCCACAGAGTCAAGAGGGCAGCCCACCACAGGGCTCCCCCTCTTCACAGCTGATGCTGCCACTGAGTCATAAAAAGCTTTCAGAAGGGAATCACTGACTCCTCAGTAGTTGGAGTTTATGTTTCATGATAAGTCTGGTTTATTATTGAGGTGAACATGCAGGTATTTGCATGTTGTTGCTATTTCAATGTCCAAACCCTGGCTGGATGTTCACCAGTGTAACATGGGGTGGCTTCCTTTGGAAATGAATCATCGTCCCCTTTGTTTGGCTGGTGTTAATGTGAAGGTTGTTCAGCTCACACCAGCCACACAGTCCCTGATGACACCCCTGTACTCGTTGATCATCTCACTCCCACCCCCACACACACACACACACACACACACACAGTGCAGCATTGTGCCTTGTGGAGTCCCTGTACTGCTGTCTGCCACATCAAATACACAGCTGTGACGCCTCGCTTACTGCAGTCTGTTGGTGAGGTAGTCCACGGTCCACACAGCCAGTATGTGGTCTACTTCTGCCTCTTCTAGCTTCCTCCTTTGCAGTGATGGCTGACTTTTACTTCATCATTAAACCTGACCCTTACAGGCTTCCTGTGTGACAGGGATCTGTGTAGTAGACAGGAAACAGCGTCATCCACCTCAGTGCCTGACTTGTAAGCAAAGTAGAGTGGGTCATGTTGGAAGCCATCAGAGGTTGTAGGTGTTACAGACTGATCCTCTCCATAGTTGTCTTAGGTGGGAGGTTAAGCAGCTAGGCTCCCTGGGGTGCACAGTCCTTCGTATTAGAACCACACATTAAGTTTTCCAGATCATAGCAAGTCTGTTCAGACTCGGGCTCTGATTGAAAATATCCATAACCTTCTTGGTATGCACAGTGTTTTCGACACTAAAGTGTACACACAGGCAGAAGTGCAATAAGTCAGGCTGTCAGTATCATCCCTGTGACGTCTGCACAGCACCTCCAGCTCTGCATCCCACAAGGGCAAAAAACAACAACAACAACACAGAGTCTCGGCACATTTACATCCATAGTCACCCTAACCCAAAATTCTGAAAAACACAGTAGATGTCAGAACTGCAGTAACCAGCTGCCGCCTGAGCACTGCATTTAAACAAGCTCAAGCTGTCAGTGGATTCAGTGGAAGAATGTACATGTTGTTCAGTCTTCTCTTCCTTCCTCCTCTGTGCTCTGGTCCTCAGAGTTCTGTTGTTTTCTCGCCCTGCCTAGAAGAATTGTGTTTTTCTCATGTGTGATGTCTTCTGCTGTTTGCAGGAAGGGCGTTACAGATGGAGGATGACTTGGTCATATCCTTCCAGTTGCTGATTTGTACGCTGGAATTATTCATCAAGCGCTGCCCTCCAGACCTGCTGCAGCCTCTCTACCGTAAGTTCAGGTCTCATGGTTCTCAGCCTCTTTATGTGCGCATGTCTCTTTTAATAAAGATTTGTGTCTGAATTGTGCAGCCTGCTCTAAAAGTGTTGTTAAAATCTAAAATAATTTAATTTTCTTTCAGTTGATGTTTTTTGTTGTTTATTAACGTTGTGTAAATAAATTATTAAATTGCCCATTCAAGAGAAATGTGTTAACTCTAAAACTTGGTCTCTGTCGTGCTGCGACCTCTGAAACGTTCGTCTCTCAGAATCTGCTGTCAGTAAAGTTCAGAGCCCTGCAACGCGAACATCTCGTCGTAACCAGAGTGCCGCCAAGTCTCGACCTCCTGAACCAGAGATGGACGTGCAGCTCCTTGAAACGTTGTGCAAAGAGAACGACTGCAATATAGATGAGGTCTGTGTGGCCTTCACATCCAACATATGAACATGTTTCTGTATTTCATTGTGTGTTTGACCTTGTTTTCTTGATATATCATTTGTATTTGCAGGTGAAGAATGTATATCAAACCAGTTTCTCCGGGTTCCTGGACTCCCTGGATCTTTCAAGATCTCCAGGTTTTCCTCAGGTAGGGGGTCGGATTGCCGAGTTTCATGATGTTAGCGGAGTTTGCCTCAAATCCTAAAATGTTCCCAGCCGCTGCAAATGTAGCTGGTAGTTGAGACCAGCAGCAGAGGAAGGTTAGATGGGACGGAGCAATACAGACTGATGTCTTTGTTCTTTCTTTACATCTCTCAAAATTTTGGTGGCACTCATATTTTAATGGTGTTTTCAGTTGATTCCCATTGATGAGTTGCTGTACATATTTAGGTAAGTTAGAGTACTGCTCGCTGTTGCTGCTCTGTAAACTACTTAGTTATATTTACTAATATATGTTCATTTAATTTATGGCTACATTTTGATGATTTAATGGAATGGTTTCTGACTTATTAATCCACCATACCGTGAGACTTTCTGATTGCTAGAAGTGCTTAAATCACTAACACAGAATTCAGAAGGGCCAAATGACAAAAGAAGCACAAGTTAAAACAAAATCTGAGAACACTGAAGCAGATATTCGTGTCCCAGAGTTATCACAAGTGTCTGTGGTTTCACTATCTGCTGTACGCCTACTGTTCCTATCAGTTCTCGCTTCCTGCCCGCCGTTGTCTTCATTCAGTGTTGGAGAGTGTGACAGCTGTTGGGCTCTCTCTGTTGCTGCTCATACGTGTCAGTTATCACATAGATGGTGTGAGGAAAATGTGTACTCAAGCACAATTCGCTCTGTGGCATGTCAGCCGAGCCTGTTACTGAGGCAGGTGTGAAACCAGCTGACGCTGCTGTTTCCTGACAGCACCACACACTTTTAGCTTGAGAGTGAGTCAGTACAACTTTGAATAAAGTCTGATTTCTGTGACTACACTGGTAGTTTTTTGAATATTTTCAATGCAGGACATATGTTTAGTTAGTAAAAGTTTTTAGAGCTCAGGTACTTCTACAGTGTGGCAATGCTGGGATCTTTTTTCTCCTGCTCAATTTGAACCCTGATAACAAACTTGTTATCAAAATGCAAATATAATGAACATTTTGAAGGAATCATACAGTTTTTTTTTGGATACCTTAATTGTAGTAGAAATCTAATTAATTGCTCTTAATTTTTGGAACGTGAAGCATGAGATTTTGTACTCCAAAACATCAAATGCTATTAGTGTGAAAGTGTCATGTTTAATTGTGTATGCAGAGATGCACCTCACAATAATTTACCCATTAATTTTCACCGTAGTTGCCAGACCTGGACCAGCAATATGAAGAGCACTATCTCAAGAGTAGAGATTTTGATGGGCGACTGTTTTTTGACAGCGATGAGACTCTTCTTCCACCTAAAATTGAAATGTAAAGTTGTACTTCTTTCTTTTTCTTTTGTTCTTTTATTTTTCATACATTATGATGTTGCCGGTGATGCATTAAGAGTTTAACAATGTCCTCTGGCATCCAGAACGCAGGTGGAGAGAACACCAAAGAAGAACCTGCTAGAAGAAGATAACGCTCTCATCCCTCCCCAGACTCCAGTCAGGTGTGCTCGCGTTCTCCTGGTCTAACTCTGAAACCATGTCTGAGAATATCCCTATCTGAGTTTGTCCTATTTGCTTCGTTTTCATCCTCAGAGTTGCCATGACGTCCATTCAGCAGTTAAGGGGAGATCTCACATCCAGTGGTGACCACCCCTCGACCAACCTCGCCACGTATTTCAAAGTGCGTTTTTTTTTTTTTTGTCCCTGATTAAAATGTCCTCTTACACCTTGATTTGACGTGTTTCCTGTTTCTGTCTTTCCTGTCATCAGAATTGCACAGTGGACCCTACGCAGGACGTGCTAAAGCGTTTGGAGACACTCGGACAAACATTCAGCCAGAGGTTCGGCGAGGCAGTGGGCCCCCGCTGTGTACCGCTCGGCAACCAGGTCCTGACTCGAGAAGAAGGGCAACAACAAT
Organism: Aulostomus chinensis; assembly: GCF_037954235.1. Lineage (NCBI taxonomy): Eukaryota > Metazoa > Chordata > Actinopteri > Syngnathiformes > Aulostomidae > Aulostomus > Aulostomus chinensis. Next base: position 13,212,629 of record NC_141334.1, read on the forward strand.
AAAACATACAGTGTTCAAATGACTCATTTTTCTTTTGTCTTCCAGAGATTTACACTTGGGGTCAAACTCTATTACAAAGTCATGGAGGCGATGCTGAAATCGGTACAGTAAATTATTAGCTTGATTTAATATATTTGTTCAGCATTTTTACTCAGTGGTGATTTTTTTTTTTTAATCAGTTTCGCAAAAGAAGTTGTTTTGGCTTGAGCATGTAGAGTTAATTTCAGAAAAACTTTTGCGCACATAAGACTTTGAAATACAAATTGATCGGTCAACAAAAAGCATCTGGCACAGGTACAAACAGAAAGCTGAAATGCAAACACATGTCAGAAATAATCCTCATGTTTCCTGGTCATGCGTGTTCTCATCAACACAATGTCACAGGAACTCATGGTGAGTAATTTCGTTATATTTCCTGCCAGGGACTTCATTTTTTAAAATTATACATTCTACAAAACTCCCCAGATGGAAATTGATTAAATCTGTAATTCTGATGTGAGGTTTTTGACAAAAACAGAACTATATGTATTATATACATGTAATGACGCTGAAAACCTAAAAGATGAACTGATTCGATTTTAAAGGTCCAAGTATCATAAAGCACATTTTGGCAGTAACTCAAAGATTTTTTACTCTGATTAAAACATTTCATGTCTCTCCTCATCGATAATTTTTCATTTTGCAGGAAGAGAAACGACTGTCCGTGCAAAATTTCAGGTATCGATTTTTTTCAGATTTTGATGAAATCCCTGATGAACGAGGCTGTTCAAAGTTACTGTGTTCATTAATTCTTCAGCTGTACACTGGACAAGTGAATGCTTGCTTGTTTTTAATAAGCAGTGAAGTGCTATTGATTTAAAAATGAGTTATGTGATTTCCATTCCAGTAAACTCCTCAATGACTCCACATTCCACACATCGCTTCTGGCCTGCGCTTTGGAGGTGGTCATGGCAACATATGGAAGTGCGTCCCAGAAGCTCTAGACAAACTAATGTCAAACATCAAATGCTAAAGCCTAAATATCCGTCTTACAGTAGTGAGACAATTTCTAATGATGATGTTTGCTCCTCTTGATCAGAGAGCAATTTTAAGTCCGGAGCATACAACCACGGAGGTGGCGATGACCAAGCTGAGTCTGACCTGTGTTTCCCCTGGATACTGGATGTGTTGAACCTCAGCGCCTTCGACTTCTACAAAGTCATCGAGAGTTTCATCAAGGCCGATCCCACTCTAAACAAAGATATCGTCAAACATCTGGAGACCAGCGAGAACCTCATCATGGAGAGGATTGCATGGAGGACGGTCAGTTTTATCTCTCTTGTCACTTGCTCTTTATTTTGGAATGATGTTACAGTATTTTAATAAGATTGAGGCTTTCATCAACATTGACATTCTAACTACATCAAACTCACTAGTCGATGAGAAGAAAACTACCACAGATTCTTGACACTGTTAATATTACAACAATTCAACGACAAAATGTACATTTAAAGGCTACCTAAAAACGTTTGTTGAAGTAAACTCATCAATGCACATATGAAATGCCACTGCATATGAATGTTTCCAACACACATTTATAGTTGTAATGACATAATGTTCCAAAGATATGGAGCTAACTGCTTCGTTGCGTGGCACTGCACCTACAACAGCATTGCAAAACACACAAAACTGGTTCTGCCAAATGTAATTCATGCAAAAATACATATTCAGCATAAACGGATCTCTGCAGTTAAGTTTCCAGAGAGTTAAAGTGTATGTGGACTGACACTGTAACTGCTATCATCTATATTTTCAAGGAAAGCTCTGTGGTAGATTTGTTGTCACTGGCTTCCACTGCCTGGACCTCTGGGTGCCGTCGTTTGCATCAGGCTACTGGAGAAGTAGTAGATTAGTGGATTGAGGCAGCAGTTGAAACTGGCTAGTGTCAGCACCACTGGATGCACAACCATGGTCACCTTGGCCAGACCACAGCTGGGCAGCAGCCCCACATGTGTGAGGGTGTATCCTAGTAAGTTGATGTGATAGGGGACAAAGCACAGCAAGAAGACACCCAGCACACAATAAATGACTGTGAGAGTGTGCTGGCGGCTACGGCGCTGCCTGCGGGAGCGGTGACTTGGCTGGCAAAGCACCCTCAGCACTTGGCAGTAGCTGTAGAGGAGTAGTGCAGTGGGCAGCAGGAAAGCCCCCAGCACTAAGCCCAGGGCTATCAGTATGATGGTGCGGTGGCGTTGTGAGGAAGGGTCCAGCAGACAGGGCTGGTGTTGGTGAACGGCTGCAGAGCGCAGCAGAGGCAGACCCACACTCAGCCCCAGCACCAGACACCAGATCCCTCCACTTACCAGCTGTGCAAAACGCAACCTGCGGAGGCTTGTGGCCAGCGGGTGCAGCACAGCGAAGTAGCGGTCCACAGCAATGCAAACCAGGAAGAAGATGCCTCCGTACATGCTGATGTATTTGAGAGTGAACGTTAGCTGGCAGTAAGCTGCCCCAGGACTCCAACTGTACAGGTCTCCTGTTGTGGAGGATGAGGCTTGAGCCTTTTGGTGGTAGTAGTAGATTCTCAGTGGTAGAGAGATCACAAAGAATAAGTCTGCAGCAGACAGGCTGACCAGGTAGATGACCGTGCTGTTCATGGTGCAGGGAGAGACACAGAGTTTACGCAGAGCCAGACTGTTGGTGGTCAACCCCAGCAGGAAGATGATGGCGTAGGACACTCGGTAGAAGGTGAAGCGGTAGCTGGTGTCCACGGTGCAGTTAGACAGAAGTGAGGACGGCCAAACTGGCAGATCCGTCGTATTCCACAGATCCATGTCTCTTCAGGATTGTCTTCTCCCAAATGCTGTCGCTCACACAGCAGAAGGAAATGAGGTGAACATAAGATGATGGGAGGAACGTTTTCAGTAACTTCTGCTGTAGAAGTCAAACCTGTCGCAAATTAAAACTTAATTAAGTCATAATGGCGACTGTTATATGGAATGTAAATTTGCAGAGGTGAGGTGGACACAATCATTAGCCACACAACAGTCCCCAGAGACAAGTTTTGTCAATTTCAATTTCACTTTGTTACTTCCTGTACTCATAAAACAGGCAAACACTTGGTTTTACTGGATGTGGAAAAACACACAGTAATACACCTCTATTGCCCTGCAGTGACTGCTCATTGAGTGAAACCTGTAACTAGGAAAGCACAGTCACTGCAGTTATTCTCAAAATTGTGATGTGGCCACAAAAATATCCCAAATGAAGAACCCCTTTAACATTTTATGAAGGTAGAAGTCACAGCACATCATTATACAGTGGTGTGAAAAAGTGTTTGCCCCCTTCCTGATTTCTTTTTTTTTTTGCACGTTTGTCACACTTAAATGTTTCAGATCATCAAACAAATTTAAATATCAGTCAGAGACAGCACAAGTAGACACAAAATGCAGTTTTTAAAGGAAGGTTTTTATTATTGAGGGAGAAAAAAAAATCCAAACCTGCATGGCCCGGCTCATTAACGTGTTAGGATGCTCTAATGGTCCGCACCGCAACTCCACCTCCCTTCTTTGTCTCATATTCTCTCCTCCACACATTTTCAAGGCTCAGTTGTTAATCACTTAACATCCAGCCAGAAGATTGGCTGATGTAAAACTGCTCTCTTATTGAACTGAAATTTTTAACCGACCTGCTAACTGACTACTGATTGTTTACCTTACTGGTGGGAGTCACGTTTTACAACTTCCTGTTTCAAAATGTGTGGGACTAATTAGAGCCAATCATTAACTATGTATATACCAACTGATGGAGGAACAATAGAAGAATGCTGGATTAAAAAGGCGCTAACAGGCACTCTACCTGCCAAAAATGTGACGATGCTGCTTTTTAAATTCACCAGAGAAGCACACCAACAAAGTTAAGTAGTTTTGATGCTTTTTCATTATTTTGAAGTCGATCTAAAATGCACGTCTTATCCTCAAATTGTGATTATAATTCCGAAAGTATGAGTGTATGTCATTTTTTCATAATATTTCATATAATGAAGCATATCTACGGTCACTAAACCATTTTTTTTAGTCGTATTTGAACCCCACAAGTTCAAATAACCGCGTATATGTGATACTTGTAGTTTGGGTCAAATGTAGTTGGTTCACTTTAATTTTGGATGAGTCAGTGAACCATAATGGTTGTAATAATACTACAAAGCTCCATGCTCATCCTGTCAGCTTTGAGTCAGGCTAATTTGAGCTGCACAAAACCATTAATCCAATATTTATGCCCAGTCGAGGAGGCTCTGCGTCATCCTGGGGGTAAGCCTCGTTGTGTAACACGCTGTACTGTTGTTTGCATCAGTGATGACAGTAATCAGTTGGTATTATTTCAGCATTATTCACCAGATCTCTTGTAGAATTTTAGAAACCACCTCTGTGCTCGGGATTTGTTAATGTGCATCTTTCTCGAGGGGCATGTCTCTGCTCGTATGCTTAGGTTTCACAATCTTTCACATCAGAACAGCGCCGGTGATACATCTCCCCTTGTTTAGGCAGACCCTGGGGCGAAGCTTGTCAGCAGGAATGTAGCAGCGCTCGGTCTTGCAGCACACAGTTTTTACAAGAAACGACAAATATTTGGCATGCGCTCAAGCCGCTCCAGATCCAACTGACACTTTTTTTTTTTTTTAGGAAATCTGTTGAAGCAGAATTGTTTTAATTATTCTCAAATTTCCATGATTAAGTGATTTTGATTAGAAATTCCATGATGTCATTTATATGACAAATCACAGTACATATTCTCTTTTTCTTGTCATGTTTCCATTATATTTATCAATTTGGAAGACACATATCAACAGCATTGTCTCAGTGTCTCAGGTAATTTTTTATTATTCTTTCTGAAACAAAAGAATTACCTCCTTCATCTGATACCACTGGTAGATCTGGCAATCAGTGGTATCTGTCCATTACTGACCACACCTTTTGATCTGCTCTTAGTACAAACAAACACGACTACAGATACTCATATGACTAATCAGGCTTGAAAAATGATGTGGTAGCACCCAAAATGAAAACCACACTCAATCAAACAAGTTGTCCATTTCATAGTCAGACGCCATGAAACCAACTGATTTAAATTAGTACATTTTATTTGCTTTCAGAAAAAGATGTAAAGCTTTTTTGGAGACGCCGCCATATAAAGTGCGTAGGAACCTTAGCAAGGCCTTTAGAAACTGTACAGTTTGCTTAACAAAACAAAACAGAGCGATAATACTGGTTCAGGTCATTCTCAACAAGAATCGATCCAGAGAATTAAGGCTGAAATTACATTTTTACTTGTGCCAGAGTTGATCGCAGCACCATGCACACGTTATCTTATACATTCATACAGTCATTCCTTTTTGTACACATAAACTGGAAGTTACACCCTTGAACAGAGTTTTATCATTTATGCATTGTGATTGGATACCGTGACAAAGGGCATCCATGCTGCACCACGCTGTTATTCCCAGTTTCTCTCTCTTGGAATCGATCTCGTCCTCTTTAATTCACAGAACTATGGTCAAGTTTCAGTCAAACTTCTCCGTTGGGACTCGTAAAATGTTACGCTTGGACTGTTGTGGTCTTTCAAGCCTCTTTTTGTCCACCTATGTCCTCAGCTTTTAATAGTTTCATTTAATTTTAGTATAAAACAGTTGTTGTCACACTGTGGATTCAGTGTTGAATATTTTGGGTCTCAGAGTCCTCAGAGTCAGGCTTTTGGGTGTTGTGCTGGGGCTGCTTTGTGAGCTGTCCCCCTGTAATCTGTCCAAGAGCTTTACACCGTTGTACCAGACTGTGGACTTGCGTTTGATGGAGCTCTGGATGGTCTCGGAGGTGAAGTAGTAAACAACTGGATCAAAGCAGCAGTTGGTCACCGCTATGCACAGAGCGATGGGGTAGATGGTTCTCACGACGTATTCCGCATAGCATCCTTTTAGGACTTTAGTACGAACCAGGGCGTAGAACATGAGGTTGACATTGTAGGGGATGAAACAGAAGCAGAAGATGAGCAGATGAACAACGATCATCCTCAGAACTTTAGCTTTGTTCACGCTCCCCCCTCGGCTGATGGTTTGGGGCCTCTTCAGAGTTCGCAGCACCATGGCTGAGCAGAAGGCATTGACCATCAGAGGGATGACAAATCCCACCGTCTCAATAAACACCACCACCTTGGACAGCTCAGACTTCCACTGGCTTTTAGAGTAGTTCTCAAAGCAGTAGTATGTGGAGGAGTTGACATTTGTGGGTGAAGTGGTGTCCAGAAGGAACCCTGTGGGTATACTTCCAGAAAGAACCATCACCCACACCGTACAGCAAGCCACTTTGGCGTTCCTCTTTGTACGAATTGCCTGAGACCTAAAGGGGTGCACAATGGCTAGGAAGCGGTCAACGCTGATGCAGGTGAGGAAGAGGATGCTGCCATACATGTTGGTGTAGAACAACGCCACTGAAATCTTGCAGAGCTGACTTCCAAACAGCCATTCCCTTTTAATGAAATAAACAATCCGGAAAGGCAGGCTGAGGACAAAGAGAGAGTCTGAAACGACAAGGTTGATCATGTATGTCGTGGTCTCATTTCTCACTTTCAATGTACAACCAAAAATATAAATGGCTGCCAAGTTGAAGAAGAATCCCACCACAAACACCAGGCTGAAGACGGAGCTGTAGAGAGGGTACTTGAAGTCATCACTCTTGTTGCAGCTCATGTAATTTGGAGGGGCAGCCAGTTTGCCCATGTTAGAAGCAAACAAGCTGCTATTATACATCTTTTTAAGTCGAGCTGGTTAAGTTTGGAATATTTACAAAGAAAAGTAGTTCTCTTTGGTTGAAAATTCAAACTTCTTTATCCAAGCGGCTGGGAGGGGCATTTCATTTGTGGTAAAATTGGTTCCGAAATCCTGGAGAATGCCCACTTTTATCTCGTATAAAAAAGGAAAATAAAAGTACACACCAACTACACTTAATACCTATATCGGTATTCAAAGTTCCATCAATTTTCCTCCAGTGAAAGTTCGCTCATAGTTGTATAATCCTCATTTAAGTGAAGCCGTCAGTCGATCCACCAGTTGTCCACAGTTGAAATGTTTATTCCCTTTGAGAGAAGAGTTATGCGCTTCGACTCATCTGTGAACAGTTGAGCAATTCTCCCCTTGTGTTTGCTCCTGCAGCTGGCCCGAAGGGCATGGTGATCGTGACTCTTCGCTCCACAGGTCTTCCTCTAATCCTGCCTGACCAGAAAGCTAGAAACAGGTTGCATGGCAGAGTGAAATGTCGAAGGAGGGGCCTCCACCGGGGCCAAAGTCCTCCTACATTGGCTTTGTTGTTCCAAGTGAAATTTGAATATAATTGTCTCCCTTTTTGATAACTGTAGTTTTGAGATTTAAATCAGCTCCCTAAGATATAAGGCAGAGATATGTTTGGTAGCAGATGTATCTGTACATTAGTGTACATCTACATGGGATGGTTTATGTTTTCTTTATATGAGTATAGTTGTTTAGGATGTTTTAGTTTCTATTTTGCAGTTACCCATGTTACTAGAATCCTCCTCCTGACCATAGCATCCATTCTATGAACGCTGCTTCAACTACCAGGTGAAACTATGAGATGTGCTGGTGGCGTCAGGAAGGTGTGGCGGGTATGACGTGAAGAATGCACAAACGGCACGTCCGTACCTGTAGAAAACCACACCCAATTCCTGGTGTGAGCTCATCCCATTTATTGCCACCAGGACACGCTGATAACTGAAATTCACGTGTGTGTGTGTGTGTGTGTGTGTGTGTGTGTGTGTGTGTGTGTGTGTGTGTGTGTGTGTGTGTGTGTGTGTGTGTGTGTGTGTGTGTGAGTGTGTGAGTGTGTGAGTGTGTGAGTGAGTGAGTGAGTGAGTGAGTGAGTGTGAGTGTGTGAGTGAGTGAGTGAGTGAGAGATATTTACTTATTTGACAATGCTCGTCAAGATGTGTGCACGCGCGAGCATCCTTGCCTTGCAACATTCAATAGCAACTTGTGTACCCCACAAATATCATGAAGAGTCCATGTGCTGTTTGGCTTAACCCTTTCAGGACAATCTGAAAAAAAAACCTGGAATCGTTAATTCCTCAAATTTCCAAATTATTTAAATATTTTAAAATAAGTATTTGTTTCTTGTAAACTCACGCCAGTATTGCATCTGATCTTTAGTAATGATAATATGTACTAAAAATAGATTTGATAACACACACACATACTGTACATGCATACACACACAGGTTTGTGCAGTTATCCTTGTAGGGACATTATATTGCCTTCCATTCAAAGCAGACAGACTAACTTCAACCTCAGAAATTACATTTTGCTGCATTCGGATCAGTCTGTGGTCTCCATGAGGCCTGAGGTCCTGCCAAGGTTAGTGTTTAACCTGAGAGGTCTCCAGTAGGTAACGTGTGACTCTTGTCTGATAGGTGCATAGCATTATGGTGTGTGTTTGTGATAGCTTTGCAAATGTGATGCCGAGCTGCATGATTGTTGCAAAGGTATTGATCACCATTCAGATGCGTGACTTAAACAGAGAGATTTAATTTTCTTTTTCTCCAGATTATTGCTGTACTTTATCAACATCAAGTGAACAAAAATGTGATGTCTTGGTCAAACGGGATTGTTTGTGTCTCTGCAGGGCTCTCCTCTGTTCGAGCTGCTTAGACAGAATGAGGGCGGTGCAGCAGAGCAGGTGGAGACCCCGGCCAGTTTCAGCCAACCGCTGCAGCACAACCACACCGCCGCTGACCTGTGAGTCCACACACACACACACACACACACACACACACACACACACACACACACACACACACACACACAAACAAAAAAAAACACCTTTATCTAATGCGTACCAGCAGTTAAGAAACCATGTCAACCCCCTAACACCTTGTTACCTGTTGTGAAAGCCTCCATGAATCAGGAGCACCTCACTTGGTTGTTGTCATTGTTGAACGTCATCATTATAAAAAAAATGTAGATCTTGTATGGTGCAACTGTAAAGTTAGAGATACCAACTTCATGACTCGTGAGACATTCAGTAGGTCACGTCTCCTTTTTGTAAAACATCTAATTGTCTTTAAACATATTAAGAACAGAGTCCGTGATATAAAATATACTTTGTAGCTACAAGTAGTTTGTCCATCTGTCCTGACAGATATCTGTCCCCTGTCCGTGCGGGTCTTCACATCTTACCTCCCGACTCCCCGGCCAAGCCCGGCTCTCAAGCTGCTTCTCAGCCTCCAACCCAGCCAGCCCCCCAAGCCACCAGCCAGACCCCACGACCCCCGAGGTCCAACTCTCTCAGCCTCTTCTATAAGAAATGTAAGATGGCGTGCAGCCCATTGCATATAGCTTGTTGTCTTTGCTTCGTTATTTTGACTACAGGATGTAGGATCATTCAAGCAAAAGTCCTGATATTTACTCTTTTTTTTCGGTGCTCGGGGCAGATTTAAGTTATTACGCAACTCAACCATCTTTTTATATCAGCTTGAAGAAGGTATTACACAATGACATCAGCTAACTTGGAATGCGTATCAATCTCTCTCTAGTGTACCGCCTGGCCTACTGCAGACTGAAGATGCTCTGCTCCTACCTGCTGTCCAACCACCCTGAGCTGGAGCCCATCATTTGGACCCTCTTCCAGCACACCCTGCAGCACGAGTATGAGCTGATGAGAGACCGCCACCTCGACCAGGTCACCTGACAGGATGCCACATTCCACGCCTCGTTTCTGTCTCTTGTCACTTATTCTGTCACTCTTATTCTTCTGCATTTTTAAGCCATGCCCTGATGAATTTGGGACTTTTTTTTTTTAAACCAGTGTTACAGTATGTTACAGTTGATTTGGCTCTCTTGCTCTCTCTCTCTAAAAAACTATTTTATGCTTTTCATATTTTGCACATACTTAGACTAATGTTTCCATGTTTTTTTTTTCTTTATTTCCTAAACTTTTAGAAAAGCTCATGAATCAAACTTCTTATTGTGTCCTCATCATTGGGATGGCTAAAGAAGGAAGACATCAGAAACACTTGGCTGGTACAGATATCAAGCGTCTGACAGACAGAAGAGAGATGTCTTATGTTACCAGCAATGAATCAGATCACAGTGTCTGAAAACCCTCTCGTAGATTCAGCCATAATTCAGCCCTAAATCTACCACTCAAAGAACCTCTGAGTCATGTGACCTCCTGCTGTTAGCAGCCTAACTACGAACAACTGAGGACGCATGTGAATTCAATTTAGCAGGACAATGGAACTTAGGTTGAGGAGCAAACGCTTTGATTTTGGAACTGATCTTGAAATTAATCTGATGATGTCATAGCGTTTTGGCTGAGGCACCGCTCCTGGTTTTCCCCAGGTATTTTTCCTCACTGCTGTCTCTCCTCCTTCTTGTAGTTGATGATGTCAGCCATGTATGCCATATGTAAAGTCAAGACTGTTGACCTGCGCTTCAAGACCATTGTGACAGCATACAAGAACATGTCCAACACCAGCCAGGAGGTGAACCAATCATCTGTACCAGTGTCATAGCGGCACCTCATGTTGAGTTGTGGTACAAATCCACTTGTGTCTCTTGTAGACCTTCAAGCATGTGTTGATCAGCGACGGCCACTACGACTCCATCATCGTCTTCTACAACCAGGTGTTCATGCAGAAGTTGAAGACCAACATCCTACAGTACGCGTCCACCAGGGTGAGACACCTTCCCTCTCAGGGCTGCACACTGTAGGGAGACTCACAGTCAGACCTGTTTGACCCCATCTCTCTTTCTCTTTCTCTGTCTCTGTCTGTCTCCGTCACTTCCTCTTCCCTTCCTCTTCCTCTTCTTCTGTTCTAGCCGCCCACTCTCTCCCCAATCCCACAAATCCCACGCAGCCCCTATAAGTTTCCGAATTCCCCTCTCCGTGTGCCCGGGAGCAACAATGTCTACATCTCCCCTATGAAAAGCCCGCGCATGTCCCCGGGCATCATGACGCCTCGCTCCAGGTGAGTTGTGCATATCCACGGCACCTTGATGGTCTCTGAGAAAAGCTGTAAAACTGCTCATTCTTGATGGGTTTTCTCATCTGTGCTTCTCGCAGGATGCTGGTGTCAATCGGAGAATCTTTTGGGGTACGTTCATCTTTGGTTTGCTCTGAAGCAAAAAGAAAAGAAAAGAAAGAAACCTCTTGATTTAAGAGATTTGAAGTCGTGGTCGCCCCCCCCCCCCCCCCCCCCCACTTGACTCTTTTTGTTGTCATCTGCAGCAATCCAATCGCTTCCAGAAGATCAACCAGATGGTGAACAGCAGCGATCGCTCCTTTAAGAGGACCTTGGATATGGGCTCCAATCCAAAGCCTCTGAAGAAGTTACGATTCGATGTGGACGGGCAAGATGAAGCTGATGGCAGGTGGGTCAAAGTGGAGGTACTAGAACATATTGTTACTGTGCTGCTCTCCCGTAGAGTACTCTGATTTTTACCTGCATGACGAGCTCAAAGCTGTTTTACTAGCCAAGTAAGGAGAAAAATGAAAAGCAGCAAGTTTATTGTCTTCTAAAATTAGTCACAGAAGAACCGAAATTAATTTTGTAGCGAGTTTTCTGAATGAGTTTTATTTGAGTAATTTATTGTAGTTCATTATAGTTTTATTGTAGTTCATTATAGTTTCTGCTATTTATTGCCCCTGTACTTTTTCTGCTGCTTCTTCTTCTGTTTCTGCTGCTGTAACAGTGCCAATTTCCCCACTGAGGGAGAAATAAAGGTTTAGCTTATCTTATCTTATCTCTCTTAAATATTTTTCAGCAAATCTGGTGGAGATTCTACACTGATACAGAGGCTCGCTGAGATGAGTAAGTGTTTGCTTTATTCTTCTCAGTGGTTTTTCCAGTTCATCAGATATTTCAGGGGATGTGTCTTCCTCTAACACTGATGTTTTGCACGTAGGCTCCACTCGGAGCCGCATGCAGGAGCAGAAGATGAAGGAAGACGCTGAATCGAGAAAGGAATAAGTCTAAAACCTGCTGAACTGACCTGCACTGTTTGTCACAATGTGAGCCCCTTTAGTTCCCACACAGATGGAAACATGAGTTTCTCTACTACATGATTTTAGTTCTTATTTAACTTTGTCTTTCGAGAGTACAATGTGAATATCAAGGCCTTTTTCATTCTTTTTTTTTATTTTTTTTTGTTTTTGTTGATACATGTTTTTTAACAGAATAATGATTGGTTCTGAATTTGAATTCATTTGTTGCTGAGAAATCATTGTTTTCTCTTTTCCAAAAAAAAAAAAAAAAAAAAAAGGTCTCGATTACCAAAAGTAATTTTTTGAGATACAAATCGGATTTTGCTGTCCATAGTGGAGTCTAAACACCTTGGCGCGGTGACTTTGTTCTTTTTGGCAGATCAGGTTTGATATTTCAGTTGTTCAATCATGATTACTTGATCTAGAGGGAATCAATGTGCCTGTCGTACCATCATTTTTCCTTTCAGTGATATTTGAATTTCATCTGAAGAGAGTCAAATGCTATGAAATATCACTTTAAAGGACAGTTGGTGGAGTGTCTGATTTGCACTCAATGCCCAAAATTCATGTAGTTTCAAAAGATTTGTTTGCTGGTTTGATGTAATTCCTATAGTTTTATTCTAACTTTTATTTCAGTTCTTGCCGTTAGAAAATACATCAAACGTAAGCACCTCCAAATGAGTTACAACTAAAATAACATTGTATGTTTTCAGTCACTTTCTCCAACACATTCTTACAACTACCGGTACGTATTTTTTCTGTTGTTTTTTTGTTGTTGTTGTTTGTTTTTTGTTTTTTGTTTTTTTATCAAGTGGAAGTTTGAGTATGAAAGGGGAAATTATTGCCTAGTTAAGATATTGCAAGAATTGTCAATTACCAGAGTTTTTAAATTAAACTGTGTTTATATTTACTTTATTGAAGTAGTAGTGGAATTGAAATTGTAGTAAATATTCCTTTTTAAAATAAGATTTTATTCTTGTGATTTATTTGCGTGTCACTCTTGTAGTGTCACAGGTAGTTCTTTGCAGTAATCACAACCGCCGTGGCGTAATTATTACCGTTTTATAGAATCTAGAACATTAAGCAATAACGGCAAGTTTTGACTGTTTCGTGTTTCTTTTATATTCAGCTGTCCTTGTTTCATTTTTATTTTTTTGTTTTCTCTTATGAAGATAACTTAGATTGTCTTTTTATAGATATTTGTAACTCCTTTCCCAAGCCTTCCAAACACGTAAAATAAAAAAAAAATAGAAGCAATTAGGGTGTTAAAAAAACAAAAAACAAAATTATTTATGAAGAAAGAAAAGAAGAAACGGATCTTTTGAGCCTCCGATAGTCAAGTTCCACTGACTGACTCAGGAACCCCGAGGCGTGCCCAGACCTGGTCCTCGGTTTCACCCACGGCCATCTTCCTGTAAAACCTTCCTGATGAGACGACCAAAAGGCGTCTGAGCACCTGAAGTCAGTTTCTGTCTTTCTACTGAAGTGTGCAGCCTTTAACATGTGACCCTCCTGCCGCGTTTGGTAACAGCAGAAAACCTGGATTAAAGTAAAAAAAACCAGACCGTAAGTGCTGCTTGTGTGTTGGACAGTGTCCCTCTGACAGCGCTGACTTTGATTTAAAGTCAATGATAAGATTTCAGGTACTTAAAATTTTCAAAAAATTATTAGCAAAAAAAAAACCCCAACTGCAATTAACTTAGAAAAGAATAAAACGTCCAGATTATATCAAGATAACTTGTTTCATCTTCTACTTCTAGCTCTAGAATTGGGTGATGGGTTTTTCTATCTGTGAATTAAAGTGGCGTCAAATTAGATAATTGTGATCATGGGGGGGTCAAAGTTGTAATGAGTCTACATGGAGACATTGAACTTCTCACTTTAGTAGCTTGTTCATCGCTGCATAGTTCAGCAGTCATTACATACCAGTAAAAGCAATGACTGCTATAAAAATGGACTTTGAACTGAAACTGGCATCTTAGAGCGAAATAACATCATATTTCATGACCTCTGTGCCTCCTGCAGTTCCATTCATTACCAAGAGATCTGCAGTGGAGTTTTTCCTCCCCCTGCTGTTCACGTCCTGCTCATGTAGCCAGCCGCTTCACCTCCCTAACAACAGTTGATAAGATCAATAGTATAATAATGTGATGGTGAAAGCAGTCCCAAAGTGCTATCTTTGAGTTATGGAAAAATATCTCAGCACTCATCAAATACAGTTGATTTAACTGATCCTACACTGATTACAAGTCATTGAATGCATCATTGGACATCTTTTCAAACCATAGAAGAAGTAAACAAAACAAAATCTGAACAGATGCCCAATTTTATGACAAAAATAAATGCATTTGATTCATTTTTATTTTAGTAACTCCGGTAGAATTATTAATGGAGAAATCTGCCTCTGTGAAAAGAGAGTAAATTTTCTTTCAGCTTCTTTCCTTTTGTTTTTCCACTGCTCTGAACTCTCCTCCTGCTCTCTGGGGAAATGACAGCTGCTACCTCTTCACTTACAGGTACCTTAATTGTACCGTGGCACTGTTTTCAACCCAGTTAATTCCTGTTTGAATGCAGAAACAGTCTGATTTGGCTGCAGCCAAGCATGAAACACTTTACGCCGGTTACATTTTAATTGGCGTGGCCTCATGGGGGGACTCAAGTGTGTAATTGAGAGCTGATTCCATGTCTGTTTCACATGATCGCAGGACACCAAAGTACCCGCTTCTCCCTCTCTCTCTACCTTTTCTCTCTTTTTTTTTTTTAATCGGAGCAGCTTGTGTTATGTCTCGTCTTCATATGCGTGTCTGAAAATAGATGGAATAATATATTTTAAACCTCCAGAGAATGGGATTTGGTTTTCACTTTTGTATCATTGTTTGAAATAGTGTTCTTTCATCAGGAATGGAAAACCTCACGGTAAGTTTTATTTTTACACAGTTTGAGGATATTCAGTGGATTAGAAGTAAAATAGTGTTTGTAGCGAAGTGTCTTTATTTTACCACAGGTTTGAGTTCTGTTCAGAATATTTCTTGTATGTTTCCACACCTTTTTTTTTTTTTTTAAGATCTATACTTTTATTAAAATAATCAAACCAGAGATCTGTCTTGCATGGTTATTTGTCTGGTTCTGTCCGTCAGCCTGAACAATGGCGGGAGATCATGAACAAGAAGATGCAGTTTCCTCCAGAGCTCATAAGTGCCATTCGGGAGGGAAAAATAGAACAGGTGTTTGGGCTGCTGAGAACTGGTGATGGCATCATCCGCCAGCTGGATGAGTCTGAGGATCGCCTTTGGAGGGAGGCCCTCAACCTGTCCATCCGCATGGGCAGTGAGGATGCCATGGAGGCCCTCCTGCAAGGGGTCAAGTTTGACTTCCGTCAGATTCACGAGGCCCTGCTAGTTGCTGTGGACACAAACCAGCCACGAGTGGTCCAGCACCTGCTAGACCGCCTGGACCAGGAGAAAGGCAACAAGATGGATGTGCGCTCTTTCTCTCAGGCCATCTTTGACCACTCAATTGACAACTCCCAGTTTGCTCCAGGCGTGACTCCTCTGACATTAGCCTGCCAGAAAGATCTGTATGATATAGTCACCATGCTCACCCAGAAAGGTCATGTGATCCCATGGCCTCACAAGATGTCCTGCGCCTGCCTGGAGTGTCGTAACGGTCGCCAGTATGACCTGCTGAAGTTCTCCTTGTCTCGCATCAACACCTACCGCGGTATAGCCAGCCGAGCCTACCTGTCCATCACCTCGGACGACGCCATGCTCAGCGCCTTCAGTCTGAGTAGAGAGCTCCGCAAGCTCTCCCAGAAAGAGCCAGAGTTTAAGGTCAGAGGATGTTTGTAGATTGTGTGCGTGTGTCTGTGCGTGTGTTGTTTCGCGACTCTGCTGTGGCATCTCTCTCCTTCAGCCTCAGTACCTCAGCCTGGAGGAGATCTGTCAAGAGTTTGCCGTTGAGTTGTTGGGTATGTGCCGCAACCAGAGTGAGGTAACCACGATACTGAACAGCTGTGGAGACGAGAGCCAGGATTCCTTAGACCAGCAGGCCTTCGAGGAGGGAATACCAACCCTGTCACGTCTGCGGCTTGCTGTCAACTACAACCAGAAGCAGGTGGAAAGAAGCACTAACGAGTTTGACAGAATCCTTCACAGACACAATCCTAATCTTTCTCCATCTCTCTGCTGGTGTTTGTGCAGTTTGTGGCACACCCAATCTGCCAGCAGGTGCTGTCCTCCATCTGGTGTGGGAACCTGGCCGGCTGGAGAGGCAGCAGAACAGCCTGGAAGCTCTTTGTCTCTGTTGGGATCTTCCTAACCATGCCTCTCCTCTGCCTCGTCTATTGGATCGCACCAAAATCAAAGGTCCACTCGCTCAAAATTAAAGAGATTCGATAAGATTCATGTTTGATTCGTGGGCATTATAGTGGCTGCTCATTATCTCCTCTGTTTTTCATCAGGTTGGAAAGATCCTAAAGATTCCTGTGATCAAGTTTCTCCTTCACTCAGCTTCTTACTTGTGGTTTCTAATCACATTACTGGGAGAATCTATAACCATGGAGATGTATAGAGACAAATTTGCTTCAAGGCACCAGAACATCCTGCACAGCTCCTTCCATATGGTGTGGGTGGTTGGTGGGTTCACATTCGCTCTTATGTAAAGGCCAAAACATGGCAAGTCAGCAGGTCTGAATCTCTTTAACACTGCTGTCTCATGCAGGATTCTTCTGGTACGAGTGTAAGGAAGTGTGGATCGAGGGTCTGCGGAGCTACTTCCTGGACTGGTGGAACTGCTTGGACATGATGGTGCTCAGCATGTACCTGGCATCTTTTGCCTTGCGTGTGCTTATTATGCTCAAAGGTTACTTCCTCTGCCTTGATGTCGATGGCTCCGAGGAGTGCGTCTACTTCACCCAGACTGGTAAGGTGTGAGTAATATCTAAGATGGATTTAGAGGATGCCGAATGGTGTGACTGTGTCCTGCAGTGCGCGAGGACTGGCATCAGGAGGACCCCCAGCTGATTGCTGAGGTGCTGTTTGCAGTGACCAGCATGTTGAGCTTCACCCGGCTAGCGTACATCCTCCCAGCGCATGAGTCCCTCGGAACTCTGCAGATCTCCATAGGGAAGATGATCGATGACATGATGAGGTAAAAGTAGAGTTTGTTTTCATCGTTGCGCAGCTGTATGTTGACCATCGGCACAACAGAGTCTTGAGTATTTGTGCTCTTGTTTAGATTCATGTTTATATTGATGATCATTGGAACAGCATTCCTCTGTGGCATCAACAATGTCTACGTTCCTTATGTCATCTCTCCACACCTGGGCAGGTAAGAACATGGGATCTAAAGCTTCAGCTGCTCTGCTAGAGTCACCAACAGGCCCAACAGCAAGATTCACTCAGGGTTGTTTCTTTTGTAGCAGTGTGATATTCAGTCATGAATCTGTTTCTTGTTGATGTTCTTATTTCTCTATCCACTTTGCTACTATTACACAGGGTATTTCCCTATTGTGGGACTGATAAAGGACTATTTTCGTATCGTATCATATCGTATCGTATCGTATCGTATCGTATCGTATCGTATCGTATCGTATTGTGTGATTGTAATGACCTAAAGAACTCAAAGCAACAATATTATCATGGTATGTAGAAAATTTGAACAAAATTCTAACTATGTTTGAATTAATCATCATATTTTTGTTGTCTCTTTTTTTCTGCAAATTGATAAGTGAAGGGAAATGCCACACCAAAACTGAAAACAACTGTTACTATTCACTGGATTGTTTCTGATGCTGTATTATTTCCTAGTATTATCACGTGTGTATTATTAATATCATTCGTATTTTTTATCAACATCATGACACTCCAAATATTTTGTGAAATGCATTTTGGCTGTGTTATTTGACAGATAGGGTACAGTCCACAATACCATTGTTGGTTAAGTAGTGACAACAGTATTTGGTGGACATGATATACTAGATGAAAACAGCCTCATTTTTTATTCTTCTTCATTTTCTTGAAGGTTTAATGAGACCTTCCATTTCTTATTCTGGACCATGTTTGGTGTGGCCAACCAGGACTACGTGGATATGCCCCAGTTTGTGTTGGCAGAGTTCGTGGGACGAATTCTGTACGGCATCTTCACTCTGGTCATTGTGATTGTCCTGCTCAACATGCTTATTGCTATGATCACCAACTCCTTTCAGAAAATTGAGGTAAAAATCACTACTTCTACTTTGAACACGTTTGGATTTCATTTTCTGCACCTTGTGTCTGTAATTTCAAAATTTGAAAAGTTTATTTCAGGTAACAATTGCACAAAGAGAGGAACCATAAACCAGAAGTGATATCTTAGCATTGTAATTTCAGGATGATGCAGACGTGGAGTGGAAATTTGCCAGGTCGAAGCTGTATCTCAGTTACTTCAGAGAGGGCCTCACCATGCCGGTACCCTTCAACATCATCCCCTCACCCAAAGCTGTCTTCTACATCATAAGGTAACTTCCAAAATCTCCAAAACCACTTTAATCATTTTAGGATCTTGATTGTTTACATGTGCTTTCATTTATTCATTTGAGTTGTGTTTCAGGGGTATCTTTAGACGAATCTGCTGCTGCTGCACTTGTAATTCTGACAATAAATATCCCCCCATAACCTCCATGGTAAGTGCTTGTTGTAAAAGCGCATCTTCTACACGTCATTACCCTGCAGTGAATGTGTGTGTGTGATGTGTTTTATGTTGTGGATTATGTGCTCAGTCCAATGAGAAGGGATCTGAAGACAGACAGCTACCTTACCGGCAGCAGGTGATCAGAGCTCTGGTGCAGCGCTACATTGAATCAGCTCGCAGGGAGTTTGAGGAGACCAAGAGGAAAGGTAACCATGATGCAGTCTGCTGGTTGGCAGGATTATTCAGAACTATGAGACTGATTTTCTCCAAACTTGGTGGAGGGGTTTAGTATGGACCGAGAAAGAACCCACCAAATTTTGTGATAAATTAGTTATAGGGCCACCTGATGGCAAAAGGAAAAACTTTTATTTTGGGTTATTTTTTGTTTTATACTTTGATGCACTCCTCTGAGTAGGTCGACCAGCTCCATCTCAATTTGTCAGAAACACCTGAAGAACATGATGGGTTTTGTTAAGTGGCGTTACTGTGGCGAAGTGGCCAGTTTAACCATGGAACACTAAGCTGTTTTATCTGGATTCCCCACGGTCAGAACGTTTCCAAACTTCATGTATTTGATGAAGATCCCACCCTGAAGATGTCTACAGGCTGAACTGAAGTCAGTCTCGTGGCACACGATATTAGCCGCATAGTAGATTGGGCACATTAGTCTGCTCCTTCATTGTTACATAGTTCTGTTAGAAAAACAAAGTCTGGAGGTTCAAACGAGACATTTCACAAAAACCCAAATCCTGAGGAGGTCTCTTGTGACTCCACTTTCTCCACTGCTTTATACCCACCAACTCCAGTGCATCCATAAATGGACCAGTTGATCTGCTAACTACCAGCCTGCTTTAGGGCGGACATTTCACAAAGGAACCCGTATATCATATTTAACTTTCTTTAGCTGTCTGACTTCACACCATCCTTGTTTTAAAACCCAACCACAGCAGGTTACTGGGAATTTGACCTGGCAACACTGAGACTCACCCACCGACACACTCCCATGTAGAACAATCTGGATTTCTTAATGAGCGATAAACCACTCAACTTTTCATTGTAGTTTAGTTATGGAATCACATATTTGACTTCTGTGTACTTTGCTGTTATTTTTACTGTGCATATATTGTGCTGTTATCCCCTCACGTTATCACTATATTGTACTAAAAACACACACATATATATATATATATATTTATATATAAATTCACATTTGTCTTTTCTCCGGTCAGATATTGGTAATCGGATCACTGAGCTGAGCAAAGCAATCGGCAGGATGCACAATGACATGAAAGTGTTCCATCAGCATTTGTTGGGCGAAGGACACGTTGCAGGTGATGCACCGACCAAGGACGGCTCATCTTTCCTGGGAAAATACATCATTGGTGCCAAAAAAAATTTCAGAGGTTTTAACAGCATTCAAGATGATAAGAATACCCCATTTAAAGTAACAGTGCACCATGGAGAGGAAGAGGAGGATAAAAAAAAGTTTGATTCAGATACAAAGCATTCAGACGCAGCACCGAATGAAGTAGGTGAAGCAGAGGGATCAAATCAGGTAACAGACTGTGATGTGGTGAAGATGGAGGAAGGCAGAGCTGAAGTGGAACAAGGAGATCGGGAGGAGAAAAAAGAACAGACAAAAGCAGAGAAATGTGAAAATAGTGACACTGAAGTGAAGGAGGAGGTAGAAGCAGAGGCGAGAAGTTTTAATGATGAAGGAGAGAAGTTCGTAGTTGAGGGCACCCAGGATGTGGCAGACAAAAGAAGGGAAGTAGAGATACTGGCAGAGGTGGAGGCGAAAGGAAAACATGGTGAGATGACCCCCCAACAAGCTGAGAGCATCAACCAGATAGATGTAGAGAATGTGGTAAATAATTTAAAAGATGTGGAATTGCAGGAGAAAAAAGTGCAAGCGAGATGGATGAATGGTAGAAAATTAGAGAGTAATGTTACAGAGAGATCTGGTATCAGAGGGGAGAATGAAAAACCGGGAGCTGAAAAAAACGTTCCCTCGCCGACAGGCAGCAGCACCTCCCGGGACACTGGCTTTGGTTCCCAAGAAGGGGAGGGGTCCATCGATGGGATAATAGCAACAGTAAACTCAGCGATTTCCCGTCCCCAGAATAAAGCCTGATGAGAGAAATGGGGTGCACAGTTAATTATGATGATTATTGTTCTTGTGATTTCATCAGAAAAAAAAAAGTGTTTTTCTGGCCTGCAGCTTCATAGTTTTGACTCAGTTTGTCCATCCAAACTTTGGTCCAAAGACACACATTTAAACAGCCATGAGCCTTTTTGTGATTTTTTTTTTTTTTAATGATTAAATTCCAATGTATTAGATATGTAATGGACAACAAGATACCTGGGAAAAAAATGATCCAGCAGACAAAATGCCTGTAATATAGATGGTATTTGTATTGTCGTGAAATTAGCTTGTTAGATTTACTGTGTTTAAGTTGCTGTTGATGTCTAATTAATGAGATTGGAAAAGCCTGTCTTCTGTCAAATTTGTTTTAATTAAAGACTTAAAAATAACTTTCCCATTGATCAATAAAAACAATAGTTATAATATTACTACTACTACTACTAATGATGATAGTAATAATAATGAAAATATTCTAATGGTGTGATAAAATGGCTGGTGGGTAATGTCACACTTAGTTCAGCATTCTGAAGTGCTCAGTTACCATAGCAACGCTAGTACACGTTCTTAAGCATCAGAGGTGGTAACTTAAGGTGAAAGATGCAAGTTGAATCCTCTACTGTTCATCTGTGCTGCATCTCCATTTCTTAGCGGCAATTTTCCAACCTTAATAGTTCAATAACGTCGCCAATCTTAGGTTTCTCTCGATATTCAAACACAAGAACAACCCTCAAGTCAAGGTCAGCTTTTGCATTGTGTAGTTATTTTAAACAATAACACCTTTTTAAGGTGGATGAAATGATTCTGAGAAGTGGGCTTGGTGCTGCTTCTCTCGGTGGGTTGACCAACACCTGATGCCAGAGTGAGTGCAGGTCTCAGCTTGCTTTACACCTACAGGTGCAGCTCCCACGAGCACGAACACACCACTTCATTAATTCATCACCGGCAGCATTAACTGTCCCATGACGCACACCAGCCAAACACTTCCACTGGAAAAACAGCAAGGCATGTAGGCATTTTGTTGCAGCATTGTTTGAGTGATGCCACCTCCTCTTTACTTGTCTGACACGCTTGCTTTGATGGAAAAATGTCCACGCTACTCTTCAGGGGATTTCTTTCCCAAAAAGCAAAAATTACAAGAAATTTAAAGCTGTAAGCAGTGTTGAGAATGAGGCTGGTTACTCTGTGGTTACTGCAGAGCAGCAGAGGGTTGTGAACCTCTGCAACACTGGGATTCTGCATTAAAGTGCAGACTTGTTACAGGAAGGTGTGTGTTGTATCTGCTTTTGAACTGACTGAATGCTTCGATGAGTAATGAGCTCCCGTTGCCAGTAGGTGGCACTGTGAATTTACTTGAATATCAGTACGGATGTGCTCTAGCCAGAACTCTGATCAAACATCGCTGTGGCTCATCTGACCGTTTAAACTTCAGAAAACTCAAAAGCTTTGCTATTTGACATCATCACCAGATATGGGAGTTGGCTGTAAAAGTATGAGCACTATAACTTCCTGTTACCAGTAGGAGGCACTACAACTACATATTAAATTTAGCCTGTGAATATGTCAGGTCAAGACTCTTCAAAAGTGAAACTTAGGAAGAATCTCTGTGGAGCTGATAAGTTTCTTTTCGTGTCCAATGATCAAAACCTGCTTGGACTACATCAGCATGTAGAGAGGGAGTCGTTTCCTGGCACAATGGCAATTTAGCATCTCACAGGTCTCAAGAGGGCACTGATGAAATGGGATTTAATCAAGTTTCTAAATAGAATTGGATCAAGTCTGACGCCTGACACAAAATTTTCTGACTTTGTCAGTGAAATAACTACAATGTATTCTTTTGGCTTATCTAGAGAAAAATATACGATTATGAAAACACTCAAAAGTATAAAGGATCCTTCAGAATCTTTATTTTTGTAAAGCAGTCAGGTCACTCATTGACAACTGGACCTTTACAGTCATTATATAACAGACAAGGTAATAACACCAACTCCTCATCCTTTTTCATTCATTTGAATGTTAAACACAAGAGCAGGAAAAGACAATGAGTTGGTATTATATTAGAGAAGAGGTGTACTCTGTCCTGATTACTCTGTAAAGTTAAACACATAAAATCTGTGACAATGGGTAATTAATCCAGAGAATATATGCAAGTGTCCCAAAGCAGAAGTATCTCATGAAGAAGGTTCACTCCCTCACTCACACAAAATATGAAGAGCTTCATATGACAAAAATGTCATAAGTCACACATCTAACATACACACATTTCATGTACATCACCAAAATTTCTCAAAGATAATTAAAAAAAAAAAAATTTCATTCTATACAACATGAAAACCCACACAACTTATTGCATGATGGACCCTGAAAATATTAAACAACTAAAAATGTTTGTGACTCAAAGACAGCGGCAGATTAAAAAAAAAAAAAAAAATCATTTACAAAGTAAAAACCACTTCCCAAAAAGGTTTAATCAGAGGGGAAGCTGATGGGAAGTACATGAGCCGAGAGAACCTCACCGCACTTAGGAACCACACATTAAACACTCATCTTTATTGGCTAGAGAACAAACCATAGCAGCAGTGTTGCGCTCTTTGGTCTCCTCCTCCTTGCTCT
Source organism: Aulostomus chinensis (assembly GCF_037954235.1). Taxonomy (NCBI): domain Eukaryota; kingdom Metazoa; phylum Chordata; class Actinopteri; order Syngnathiformes; family Aulostomidae; genus Aulostomus; species Aulostomus chinensis. The sequence continues at coordinate 13,236,077 of NC_141334.1, forward strand.
TAGCAGACTGGGCCTCCTTTAATTTCTCTTTGTTCAGGGTGAACTGAATCGGGTTTGCAGCTGGTTTTGTCCGTAGGTAGTACATGCCAGTTTTCAGGCCCTGTGCAGAAAAGAATATTGAAGTTTTGCCAGTACAAGGAAGTAGCATCTTGTTCTACTGGAAACTCAAACGTGCATTCCTTAAATCCTGACTTACTAGTTTCCACCCGTAGAAGTGCATGCTGCTTAGTTTGCCGTAGTTTGGCTCAGCAATGTGGATGTTCAGGGACTGGCTCTGATCGATGTAGGCGCCGCGATCTGCTGCCATCTTGAGGACAGTCTTCTGGGAGATTTCCCACACGGTTTTATACAACTGCTTCAGATCGTCAGGAATCTCCTTAATATCCTGTCAGACAAGTTTAAAACAAATGTTTGACCAATCAATAACGAAGTCAAGTTTAATCACAAGTAGGGTTGAATTGTCACACTCTTGAGAAATATACATATTTGTCATCCTCTCCAGAGTCAGGCAAGAAGAGAAATACCTTTCTACTCCTCTGAGTGGGTAGTAGGGAGCTGAGACCCACAGGGAGCAGCTCAATGCTAGTTAGCTTAGCACAATGAATGGCAATAGGTGGGAAGTGTTAGCATACCTTCACCAAAAGTGATCAAATTCCCTTTGACGTCGCAAGAGAGGATTATTATTGGGCTTGTAAGCTGAGCAGGGAGGCATGCTAACCTGCCCATCCACAACCATTCATTAGCTGCTCTCATGTCCCTAAAGCATGCACAGAGGAGGGTATCTATCTTTTTGTCTAGCACTGAAGAAGCTGGCAAAAGAATCCTTTACATCAGACAGAACCTTTACCTGAATGGACCCGTTCTGAGCAATGAGCTGGTTCTTCATTTCATCATTCCACAGTCCTGTCTCTGTGAGGTCCTTCAGCAGGTGAGGATTCACAATCTATGGTAGAGATGGAGAGGACATGGAGCAACAATTCCTCTGATGGGAGAGGAAAAAAACTGAGATGGTCCTGACCTGAAACTCTCCTGAGAGCACTCTGCGGGTGTATATGTTGCTGGTGTAGGCCTCGATGGACTCGTTGTTGCCTAGGATTTGGGCAGTAGAAGCTGTGGGCATGGGAGCCAAGAGCAAACTGTTCCGAACACCATGCCTGAGGGTCGATGGGAGCAGGTAGGAGTCAGGGACCAGCTTCAACATCCACATACAGCAGCAGGAACATGAGTGGTGACGAGGGGGATATTCAGTTTATGCTTACTTGGCAATTTTCTCCTTCAGTGCTGTCCAGTCCCACAAATCTGTTGGTGTTTGGCCCCACATGTCATACTGAAGGATCTGGAAAACACAATCAGTCAAGATTTGAGCCCAAACTGTTCAGATCTATCACCACCAGACGGATGTGAGACAGTGTGAAAAGGACTCACTCCTGTGCTGACAGGAGAGCCGGCGTATGTCTCGTAGGGGCCCAGCTCAGCTGCCAACTCACAGCTGGCCTCCAGGGCAGCGTAGTAGATGGTCTCAAATATCTGAATGTTGAGCAACTGAGCCTCTTGGCTTTCAAATGGGTACCGCATGAGGATGAAGGCATCAGCTAGACCCTGCACACCAATTCCAATCGGCCTGTGACGCCTGTTCGACCTTTCAGCCTGTAGAACAAGAAATCTATTACCAGATTCTGCCTAGGGGACCGAAAGAGAATCATCACAAGACGGCGTACCTCTGGAACAGGGTAGTAGTTAATGTCGATAATCTTGTTCAGGTTCTTCACAATGACCTTGGTGACAGATGCAAGCTTCTGGAAGTCAAAGGTCCTCTCTGGGGTGACGTACATGTTGAGGGCGATGGATGCCAGGTTACACACAGCAACCTGAGTTGAAGGGAGAGTTAACAGTTAAAAAAAAAAAAAACATTTCCACCAAAATAATCCAGAGGCATATACCTGTAACACCATGCACCGCTCACCTCGTCTTTGCTGGTGTACTCTACGATCTCTGTGCACAGATTGCTGGATTTGATGGTTCCCAGATTCTGCTGGTTGCTCTTCCTGTTGCAAGCGTCCTTGTAGAGCATGTAGGGCGTTCCCGTCTCTGTCTGTGACTCAATGATGGCGTGCCAGAGCTGCTGAGCCTTCACCACACGCCTCGCCCTCCCTTCTCTCTCGTATCTGAGGGCAAACGGGGTTCATTTATCAGGTTGGCGCCATGACGGGACGTTTGTTAACAACAGAGTTAAGGATGTCCTTCTCACCGATTGTAAAGCTTTTCAAATTCTTCTCCCCAGCACTCCTCTAACCCGGGACACTCACCAGGACACATCAAGGACCAGTCCTAAAGAGTGTGTTTCAGATTTAGCATCAAACTATCAAAGCCGGGGGGTAGATTATAAGATGTCAAATAATTACTTGATTGCTTTCCACTCGCTTCATAAAGAGGTCTGGGATCCACATGGCGAAGAACAGGTCTCTGGCTCTCTGTTCCTCTTTACCTGTGTTTTTCTTCAACTCCAGGAAGTCAAACACATCAAAATGCCACGGCTCCAGGTACACGGCAAAGGCCCCGGGTCTCTGAGCAAGCAAGCACATGAAGAGACCGACGTTCTTGATACCACACACAGCTTCAGAGAATTTGATCTACATTACCACCCTTTAAGACAATATAGTCCTGTGGATGGTTCGAATGAATGACGTCACAATCCAAACTAGGTCAGTAAGTCAGTGCTCCTTTCACGCAGGGAAGCAGCTCTGGTGCTCACTCCTGAGGACCAAAAAAGACATCATTCTTTGTCTTTACCTTGTTGCCTCCTTGGTCAACATAGCGAGCCGTGTTATTGTAGACCCGAAGCATAGGAACCAGGCCGTTGGAGGTGCCATTAGTCTGAAACAATAATGAAATGCTCAGTTCAAGTCTGGACTATAGAGTGAGGATTTAAGTTCCTCTTCATCAGTGATCATCATCATCATCACACTCACCCCGGCGATGTAGCTCCCCGTCGCTCTGATGCAGCTCACCGCCAGGCCGATACCTCCGGCTGATTTAGAGATGAGGGCGCACTGCTTCAGGGTGTCGTAAATACCCTCGATGCTGTCTTCCTTCATGGCAAGCAGGAAACAACTGCACGACATAAAAAAAAGAAATAAATAATAAATCTGATTCAACGGGGTTCAGGTCAACCTGAGCTGCCCAGACATCCGTCCTGCTTACCTGGACAGCTGAGGCCTGTTGGTGCCGGCGTTGAAGAGAGTCGGGGAGGCGTGAGTAAACCACTTCTCTGACAGCAAGTTGTAGGTCTCCACTGCTGCATCGATGTCTCCTCGGTGAATCCCGACGGCTACTCTCATCAGCATGTGCTGCGGCCTCTCGGCGACTACAGGAAGAGAGATTCTTTAGAATCAAACACTCGCTGAAGCGTCTCTGCACGAAGAAGGAGACAAATCTCACCTTTGCCGTTTATCTTCAACAAGTACGACCGCTCCAGAGTCTTGAACGACAAAAAAGAGGACCAATGAGCTTCAGAAGGGCAAAGATGTGAGTGAGATTTTAAATATGAGGAGATGGTGAAATTACTTTAAAACCGAAGAAGTTGTAAGAGAAGTCTCTGTCGTAAATGATGGCGGAGTTGAGGCGCTGCAGACAAGGAAGACATTTGATCAAGAAATGGCACTGAATAAAACTAGTGAAGGGAAAACATGTCACTCGTGACTTACAGCCTTGTTCTCAAGGACGATGTCCAGCGTCTCCTTAGAGATCATGGGAGAGTGACGTTGGTTTAATGGGTTAACGTAGTTGAACAGATCCTCCATCACATCTACAAGAGCCCCAAAAAGTCTCATTGCAAATACTATTCATTTTTGCAAACGTCTAAGGACTTATGTGATATAAAATTCACCACTGAAGGCTTTCTTGGTCTCTTTGTGCAGGTTAGACACGGCGATCCGTGCGGCCAGGATTGCGTAGTCAGGATGTTTGGTGGTGAGGGTGGCGGCGGTCTCTGCTGCGAGAGTGTCCAGCTCCACGGTGGTGACCCCGCTGTACAGACCCTGGATCACCTTCATCGTGATCTGGGCCTGTAGAAACCGGGAGACATTCACGAAGCGAGTGAAGCTTTAGATCAAATCAAAATACTTCACTTAAAAAAGCGAAGTTGTTCTGGCGCACTTCCGGCCCAGTTATGGCACTAACAAGCGCCCCGTGTTCGGGTCATGTATTTAATGCTATCTGGGTGTTGAACTTACAGGGTCCACAAAGTCAGAATTGAGCCCGTAGCAAAGCTTCTGGATGCGAGATGTGATTTTATCAAAAGTAACTGCCTCCTGGCGTCCATCTGGAGGTGGGAAAAATACAAAGAAGATCAGCTTTAAAGGAGTTGCAACCGATGGCATCATCCTCTGTGTGTGTGTTTCCTCTATCATCCATGCTGTTGATGCCGTTTGTATCGTCTAGCAAACTACCCCCCCCCCCAACAATTATGGCTCCCTAATACAGTCTGATCTAAAATATTTGTTCGTTGAAGAGTAGATATCATCTGGTTGTACCCCTGCCTCACCAGCTATTGTGCCAACATGTACAAATCAATTTCCTGACACTCATGACGCACGCACACACACAAATAGAGAGGTACGTTTATGCGGGTCTTTGCTTGGGCAAAACAATTTTAAACATCGAGACTGAAGAATAAATTTGTAAAACTGATCCAGTAAATTCAATTTCAAATATATATGCCATTTGAAGACATTCCCGGCGTAAAATAGTAAACTAAACGTAGAAACCGAAGGAATTAACATTACTTTTGCTCTTCATAGGTGACGTCTTTGTTTGGTTTGTCGATGGAAACACACCACTGGGATATAAAGAAACGTCAAACATTCACTCACCAGCACTGGAAAATATCTGACGTGCAGTGTTTCTCTTAAGAAAACGCATTTATCCCGGCTTAAATATATTTTAAGACTTTTCAAAGGGCTGCACATCCCCCTCACATTGCATCACTGCGTTCTCTATATAATGATCAAGTAAATCACCGTACCTCGCTTGATCACATGCATGTCGGCAGTAAAGCTGGCGGTTCGGCCAAATCTTCTTCGAAACGGATAAAACAGTTGAGAGACGAAGCGGTTGGAGCAGGTTCTTACACAGTGACAAGACTACGAACACAGTTGAATCTCAAACTGAGCGCCAACATCCAGGAGACCCCTTGCGTCTGCTGCCGCTCAACCAATCAGAGGAGAGTCCTCAATCCCTCTCAACCAATCCGAGTCCTTCGCTTATGACGTTTTCATTTTCTAGTGAATTTCTCTGTTAAATATGGCGGGACACTGAAATAGTCCAGACTTGAATTGTGTTACGACTCCTATGCAGTTTTGTCCTTTCAATAATCATATAGGAATTTTACATATAAACAATACATGTCAGATTAGAGCAAAAAGAGTCCTAAAAATACTCAAACAGGAGAGCCCTGAGAGGAAATGTGTGTGTTGAGTGTTTATCTGGAGCTGCAACAGTCCCTGCATTTGTGGATAAATTGTATTTTTGTGTTTGGAGGAAAGTGGATAAACTTTGACTTGAAGAACATGGTACTGACGTAACTAGAATGTAAACAAGTACTGCTCCTCAAGTGCAGCACTTAAGTGCAGTGTCAGTGTTGCTGTGCTTTCCTTCAGTATTTCTATTTTGGGGGACTTTATACTGGGTGATACAGTGGTGCGGTGGTTAGCACTGTCGCCTCACAGTAAGAAGGTTCCAGGTTTGAGCACGGGATCTTCCTGTGTGAGTCTCCATGTTCTCCCTGTTCCTGTGTGGGTTCTCTCTGGTACTCCAGCTTCCTCCCACAGTCCAAAGACATCAAGAGGGGACGAGGCTGATTGATACTCTAAATTGACCGTAGGTGTGACTGTGAGTGTGAATGGTTGTCTGTCTCTATGTGTTGGCCCTGTGATGGACTGGTGACCTGTCCAGGGTGAACCCTGCCTCTCACCTGAAAGCTGCTGGGAATTGACTCCAGCCACCCCCCCCCCCCCCCCCACACACACACACACACACACACGCCCCACGACCCTTAACAGAATAAGCGGTAGAAAATGGATGGATGAGACTTTATACTGTAATTTACAATTATAATTTACAGTTAGATGTTGTTCTCTTTACTCCACAATACTCATCTGAAGCCATGTGTCTAGTTGCTTTGATGAGAAAAGAATTTGTGCTGAAAACAAGTCAAAAACTCATTTTAAATTAGAAGAAGACACATTCAGAGCAGCCTTGCTGGAACCTTTGTGACATGTTTCAAGGACTGAACACTCCTGAGCACTGGAATACACAAGCAATATGTAGAATGTGTACTACTTAAGAAAACTCAGAAATAATACTTTACTTAAGAAAAGAATTTTGAATGAAGCCTTTTACTTCACTATTTTATTCAGGTATTTCAACTTTTACTCAAGTAAATGATTTGTGCATTTCTTCATTAATGATCAAAATCAGACATTGAGAAAAGCGGTGGAAGTTCTTCACCCCATAGTTCTCATGGAGGGCTGGATGGGAAGAGGATACCACAATGACTTTACTCAACTTCCTTTAAAACACCTAAAAGTTCCTCACTTCTGTTGACCTTTGTCACTCCTATGTCCTGTTCCCTTTTGCTGCACATTACCAATGACTGAGGATACCAGAGAATATCTGCCGTGTAAGCAAGACTCAAACCATGGACCTGCGGTAGATGAGTTTGTCACATAATGTGTTGTGACCTCCCTCCATTGACAGACCATGGATACACAACCTTAGATCTGCAAGTGGAACTGAATAGTAGAACAATTTCAAATGTCTCAGAACAGCAGTTTATGTTAACCTGAATTTTAAATCCTAATGCAATGGGGAAGAAAGCTGTTATTGTAGTTTATTTAATTTGCTTTTGTAGTTTAGCATTTTTGAGATGATAAAAAATGTATTATTGTGCTGTTATATTGTATTATTTTGTATTTTGCATGAACAGAAATCATCTTTGGAGATTTTGTTATTGTATTTTTGTTTTTGTCTTTGTATATTCTTTCTATCTTGCATCCCTGGCTGTAAGTCAAGTTTCCCATCTGCGTTGATAAAGTGACTGAATGTTATCAGTTTTAAGTATATTAAGGCAGTGCTGTGGTGAAATCCATAACTAAGATAATCATAACATGAAAAAATGTATTTTGAAATAAGAAAAACAGAGTAAAATACAAAGATCAAACTCATTCAATTGAATTCTATTTTGTTTTACCCATATCAAGCGTATCATTTCGTGTAAGATAAAAATGATTTCTTTGAATAATTTCGAGAACTTTTGGACAACGTTTCATTACTTTATTTTGAAGACAACAACATCAACTACCAAAATACCGGAAGTGACCTTTGGCTAACGCTAATGCTAATGGCCCGGAACAGTAAAGCAGCACTCCGAAGATGGCCGGGGTGTTTGAGGTGGAGGTTGATGGTGTAGAACACGACCATGGACTGGAACATCATGATGAACCCATTCAGGTTAGTGTGTCGGCCCACATGAAAAAATATTCTACCGATGGAGGTGATTTTATGGAGGAGAACCCGGTGCTGACACGGTGAGCCGTTGTAAGCTACTACTGCTCCCAGGTTGAACCTAACGTAAGCAGCTACCCGCTGTTTAGCCACTCTGTCTCCAAGCAAAGGTACAAAGCCTGGATAAAGTGAATTATCCTCGTAGCTAATTGAGCTGAGGCGATACAACAATAGTGCAACAGACAAGAACAACGAAGCCTTGCTAGCTAATTGGCTATCGTTCAAAACGTGCGGTTGGCTGTCTTCAGAGAAGTTCACGGCATTTATAGATGTGACTGAGGGGCTTTCTCGAGGTCTGTCCACGCCCTGTTCCCACGGTCACAACCGCGTACGTGAGAGGGTTTGATTAGTGAGCTCTACAAATAAAGGTGATGTGGCTGATGTCAAAGGTCACGGCCCTATTTTCTGAATGGAAGAGTAGTCATCAGAATTGAGACATTTCCGGTGGATTTTCAGTCTTGCTCCATGTCTCAATGACAGGAGTGAAGCCACCTGGTAACAGACCGTACATAGTGAACTCTCAACAGTATTGGCTGTTCTAACAAACTCTCATGAAGGTGTAATGGCTCAATTTGTCAAGTTGTTGAATTAGGATTTGTGTCCTCATACTCATGTTGTGTTGAGTGGCAACAGACATCTACTAACACTGCAGGGCCCCATGTAACCCGGTGGTCAGTTTTTTGTAAAAGGGGGCACATGATGACTCAAACATTGTGTGATGTATGCTTTGAGTATTTCAGGTAGTTGAACCTCTCCAGTCTTGATCCCTTTTGCAGATAAGACACTCTTTTCATTTACAAATATCAGCCTTTGCTGTCAGTTTTTAATTTCAGTCAAGGAAATGAATGAAATGAAAATAAATGGAAGTTGTCTCATGACCCAGGCAACCACCAGGGACCCTCATCAGTCACCCAGAACTGAAGAAGATGAGAAGTGAAATGTTGTCAGGAAGCAACTTGTATACACTATTACTTGGAGGAGGGAAATGTTCCTAAACTGTATGCAGTAAAGAGAGCCGATAACACCCGCTTTTTGTGTTAGATGGAACATTTGTGGATTTTGTCTAACCTTTTTCAGGGGCCTTTAGCTGCTCTGTAATTGTTTTTATTGTGAAATAGACTGTGATAGTTAGTGGTGGTGCACAATTTGTTTTTGTCTGTGATATGAAGATGAGATCGTCGTGAAATCGTTGAGGGATTTGAGGTTTCTTCTCTTTTTGAGCCAGAAATGTATATGATAAATGCAACTTTGAGATGAATCTTTTACCTCTGTCTTCTTCTACTGCTTTGGCCAAGTGTTAAAATTATTAACATCCTCTTTTTTTCCTTTCTGTAGTTTGATGTTTCCAAGCTTTCACCAGAAGAGAAGTGGAGGTTAGTGTCTTTGCAGCACTTAAAACGGATCATGCCTGTGTTGTTGTGTAATAGAATTGTTTTCTCTCTTACATTTATTCATCTGTACAATGTAGCTATGTTATATCTGCGTGTATGTTTTTTTGTTTGTTTGTTTTTTCCCTCAGGGTGGAGCATGCAAAAATGCACGCCAAACATGAAGGTCATCAGGCCATGCATGCAGAGATGGTGCTCATCCTCATAGTTACCCTGGTCATTGCTCAACTAGTCCTCGTGCAGTGGAAACAGAGACACCCAAAGTCATACAATGTAAGACAAAAAGGAATTTCCTGTGTGAGGATGCATGACTGATGAGACTTGTGTTACTTGGTGACTAGTCTGCAGCAAATAAGGGCGGTACTCTACTTTAGCCACACAATGTTGTCTGCATTTTCAACCAGGTTTGTTTTTCTACATCCACTGGTGTCACCTAAGTGTACAAATGGTTTTGTATGTAAAGAGAAGAAATGTGATACTCTTGCCTCGTCTCAAACTATCTTGAAAATGAAATGCAAGCAGAGTCTCTATATTTAACGTTCATGCGCTGTTGATCATGTTAGTAACTCTTCCTTCCTGTCCTATGTGCATCTTTCAACATGTTTGCTCTGCTGTCTTGTAGCTGGTGACTCTGTTCCAGATGTGGGTAGTTCCTCTCTACTTTACTACCAAACTTCACTGGTGGAGGTTCCTGACTACGTCGTTTATCTTCTCTGTCATCACAGCATACGTCTCTTACCGTGCCACTCGCAAGCCACTAGCCTGCACCACGCCGAGGTAAAACGCCACAATATGTTCCCGGTATCCTGGTTAACAAAGGAACATGCAAACTTTTTTTTTTTTGCCAGAAACAGACAAAATAGATACCCATCTTCTGTGTGTGTGTTCAGTAGGGAACTGGGACCAACTGAGACCAGCTCCCAGCTAGTTAGCTTAGCATAATGAATGCTCAGAGTTAGCTCTCTAAAAGAAGAGACATAATAGATCAGGTTCAGGATCTCGGTTTGTCCAGAAGTAATTCTCCTCCTCTTCTCTTACAACTTTGGATATTATATTATTATCAGTCCTGGGAGTTGCTTTTACAGTTGTCAACAAACGTTTTGTTTTGTTGCTGCAAAATCGCTGTCAAGTATGGCAACAGGTTAAAAAGGATTCCTAAAAAAAATGAAATACACAACTCTTGTTCCATGTCTCCAGATAACGACTGCTTTAGAGAAAAGTGGATTTGATGACATTTGCCAGAGCAATGTTTACATTTCCCATCCACTGCTATTCATTATGCTAAGCTAACTTGCTGTCAGCTGGTCTCTGTAGATCTCGGCTTCCTAATTCAGCACAGGGAGGAGAGAAAGGTGTCCATCTTCTTGTCTTTCTCTGGAGAGGATGACAAATACGTGTACATCCCAGAAAAGTCAGCATGTTTCTTTTAAGTGAGGTTCCTTCAGTTTGAACTGGGATTAAACTGCCTGTCTAATTGTTTGCATTATAAAGAAAGATCTTTTTCCTGGCTTTTGTAGGTTGGTGTATAAATGGTTCCTCCTTCTCTACAAGATCAGCTACGCCACAGGAATAGTTGGCTACAGTGTCGTCATGTTTACACTTTTTGGTATTAATCTTATATTCAGGTATGTTTTTGTAATCCCCCCCCCCATTTCAGCCTCATAACCTCTGTTTATGTAACCATCTTATTTAAAAAAAAAAAAAAAGAAAGTCTCACCCCTGACAATAAGACCTGTAGCTTCTCGCCTGTTTGATGGCTAGGCCATTGTCCCAGATCTGTCTAGATTCTGTGAAACTGCTGAGTCGACTAAAAGTCTCAGTCCTAGTGCCACTGCATGATGATGTTTTACCTGTTGAACACTTGGCTCATCACTGCTCCCACAACATCCGCCACTCGTCTGAATGTTTCCTTCATTTGAAGTCTTCTAACACGTGACGCACATGCCTCTATGAATGCTCGCTCTTCCAGTTACGCTCTCAAGCATGTAAACAGTGAAAATATCTATATTAAACAACCCATGCCTGACCTCAAGAGTTTGAATGCAAAGAAACTCACGAGTTGAAGTTTAAAAAAAAAAAAAAAGGGCTCTGGCTAACCCTTGCTTGGAAGCATTCTGCATCTTCTCCTGGCAGTGTGCTGGAAGAAGTGAAATAGCTCATTGTAACTGAATTGAAAAAGCGAGCTTGACCTTTCTGAAATGCTGCGATTCTGCATTGACAGCTTCTACGCAAGCTGCCCCATTTAATGTAAGATGATGACTGAAATTTCTGAAACTTTTGGGTTTGGGAATATCTTGTTATTTCATTCAAAATAAATGCGGAAATGTTTTGGCGCCGTGAGACACGCAGACGCAGTTAGAAGATTTCATTATGTTTCTCAATTAAAATGTGACTCATGACAGAATAATAATTCCCCCAAATGGTTCGGCCCTGAAAGACTTTCAGCATTTTCAGGGAGATAAAAAAATTAGCACACACACAAAAAAGTAACTTAACAAAAAAAAAGAAGCTTAAAGGTGTTTCAGTTTATCAAGTATGATTAAAAGTAAACTTCCTGTCCAGGATAAAGCCAGAGGATGCAATGGACTTCGGCGTCTCTCTGCTATTTTACGGCCTGTACTACGGGGTTCTAGGACGGGACTTTGCAGAAATGTGTGCAGATTTCATGGCCTCAACAGTCGGGGTATGTAGACCAGACCAGACGCTGCTTGTGCATCGTTAACGGAAATGTAGTTTTTGAGCGTTTTCTCTCTGTATCCCTCTCTTTGTAGTACTACAGTGCATCCGGCATGCCGACTAAACACCTCTCTGATAATATCTGTGCCGTGTGTGGTCAGCCCATCCTTGTGGATGTCAGTGAAGAGGGGATTATTGAGAACACGTACAGATTATCTTGCAACCATGTGTATCCTTCCATTTGGAGATGTAGAGATACTTTGAAGCTGCCATCCATTTAATGAGAGATAGAGAAGTGCAGCTACGTGAATCAGCAATTCTATGAAAAGGTAAGGTCATGCGTTTGTATTCCGTTAGCAGCTCAAAGGGGAGTTGACCATGTTAATTTAACCTTTATGTTGTTGCTGTTGTTTTTTTTAATGCCATGTCTGTGTGTCTTCTGGATTGAGATTACTTCCCTCAGCGATTATCTGCTGCTGCTGCCAATAACCTGTGACCCAGTCTAGTGTCAAGTGATGTTCCATCTGGGTTTGAATTTTATATCCAGCTGTGTGTTGGCTTCCTCTGTCTAACCTGCACCTTCCACAGTGAATCCAGTCTCTAAAGCTCAGGAGAATCCCTCGACTACTTTTTAAATTTAGAGATTTGATTCAATATGGTGAGCAATAATGGGAGCGGTCTGTTGTTATTGGCAATATCACCTAATGACTGCAACTTTTTTTCATTTTAATTAATTAAAAAAACTTTTTTTTTTTTAAACCTCATGCGTGTTTGGTTTATCACCTATCTTTCCTGAGTACGAGTTAAAGATGGAAGACTCCTTATGCGCACATCGCAGGTTTATTTCTTTCCAGTTTTGGCAAAGGTCAAGTGCTCATAAACACAAATTTAAACATTTGTGAGAAATAAACCTTGAACACTTATTGAAAAGTAGCGGTTCCCTGGTGCACACTGCGCCCTGAGTATTGAAAGGATTTTTTTTTTTTTTTTTTTAATGGTCCAGTTTAGCGTTTCATGTTCTAAGCTAGCCTACTGGTGGTGGTGAGGAAGGCTGCAGTCCAGCTGGCAGCCTTTCGGATTAAAAAGATAGATTATGGAATCACTTTGGCTTCTGTCAACCTCGAGGGAAATAACCTGGAGCAGAGCTGCGCAGGAAGTCTTTGCTACTATAATTTCCCAAGTTCGGCTACTGCTATGCTGCTACTGCTTTGACAGCAGCAAGTAGCCTTCTACCTTAAGCCGATAAGAGTGTTCACTTTGTTCTTTTGCCTAATTCTGCATGCCTTCTTTGCTGGTGTCCTGTCGTGTCAGACCTTAACTTGAAATCCAGGTTCCATGAGTTCTGCATAAGAGGATGGTGTATCGTGGGAAAGAAGCAGATGTGCCCGTACTGCAAAGAGAAGGTGGATCTGAAGAGGATGTTCAGTAACCCGTATCCTTATTTTCACAGTTACGATGCTACGTAAATGCCAAGATGATGTATGCACCTCAATGTGACTGTGACACGAAGGAGTAGTCATTTGAAAGGGGGATTTTTCCACACATGCTTGGTCAGACTTGAGAGTCATGTTGCTTCCCCGTAACCAAGAGGAAGTCTCAATAGTAATGTTTTGGGGCACTTCAGAACATGAGTATACTCATTTTGTGATAGGACAAGTTCCTCTTCCTCTTCGTGTTGCAGATTAGCTGTGAAATTATTGTTCATCATAGAAACTTTCGACCTTTGAGTAACTGGGCCGTTTGATAGTTATCATAATACTGTGAAATGTTTCTTTTGTTTTGTTGTTGTTCCTCAACCTCATCCTTTAGCTGGGAGAGGCCACATGTCATGTATGGACAACTTTTAGACTGGCTGCGGTACCTGGTGGCCTGGCAGCCCGTTATTATAGGATTCGTCCAGGGAATCAACTACATGCTGGGTCTGGAGTGACCTGACCCGCTCCAACATGGACAGACACGCCATACACGGACGATCCACCTCGGCTCAAAAAGACAGGGGGGGGGGGGGGGCTAACAATGAACTAAAAAATCAACACTGTGTCTATACTTTTTGTACATATTTATAGACACTACATTATCGGTATTCACGGTTTATTTTGAGTTAATTAATAATCTGTCTGTGTCAGTTCCCCAGGATTTCCTCCACACAGCTATACAGTCTTAATAATTGGTTTGTGCATCTTATGGCCTAGTAAAGCTGTTCTCAAAATCGTTTAGAGGTGGGTTGTTTTTTTGTTTTTTTTGTTTTTTTTTTACTTTTACTAATTTATGTCTTAAATGTTTATAGTTGAAGGATCATGCTGGAGATTTGATCCTCAAGTCTGAACTGATGAGTCATTCAATAAATAATAAATAATCACTCTAGTGCCTCCAAATGACATGAAGTCGGTGTCTTCAGACTTCGTGTGGGAGTCATCCCCGTTACTACGACTGGAGGAGCGTGAGACCGGACATGAGACGTCATCATGTGAGAGGTGATTCCTCCTACAGTAGTAAGATCGAAGCTTAGATGTTTCTGGACTTGGAAGATGTCCCTTGACTTCATGAATTCTGACCCTCATAGTCGCTTTGTTTCAGTTCATACTCAGAATATCTTACGTGTGTGTGATTGAGATCTACAAATCTTGGTCTTGCGTTTTAACGCCCAACGAATGGCCTGCTTTTTTTTTTTTTTTTATTTGTAAAAGAAAAAAACGGACGGTATTTACATTTCAAACTGTTGCAGAAAAGAAAAAGCCTTGGCACTGCCAGGTTTGGCACTGTTGGCTGTTGTAACCGGAACTACGTTCTAACGAAGAAATAGGCCCTCTCACATCAGTGAGCTTTTCATACAACTTTTATGGACGTTGCTGAAAAAACAAACAAAAAAAAAAAACCCAACAAGAAATAAAACTCGAACTACTAGCGGGAAGTCAGAACATGTATTTTTTTCTTTGATAGAAACCAAAGCTACAACACTCGCTAATTAATGGACTAAAGCCATAGGCCTATCTGACGAGATGAGAGGGAAAAATATCCTAGAACGATCCTTTAACTAAGTATTGTTGGTGCTTGTCTTATTTTTATATAATTTTTTTTTGCCCTGTCAGGGAGGTGATGGCTCAGTGTGTGTGGGTGTGTGTGTGGGTGTATACATATTGGTTGCTCATGGTGTTGGACTGTCATTTCCACCAACTGAAATAACTGTACAGGTTTAAAATGATGATTTTTGTTGTTGTTGTTGTTGTGCTTAACTGAAGCCATTAATAAAAATCTAAGTGATTGGGATGAAGCGTGTTACCGGGATTTCAATGAGACACTCACGATGGTTGTGCATTAACGCTATAAATAGACTGGATGAGAAAGTCCCACGCATTCTGTGTTGACTTGAGAATTGGGGAAGTGAGTCGTTTCAACGGTACATAAATAAATCCCAGACACGCCGTCGGCAGTCACCCCTTCACCGGAGGAATCACCATGAGACCGTCAGCCGCTGTCAGAGGTAATCACATTTACTGATAGCGCTCCTGTTCCTATCCGCTGCACTGTCATTTTTCAAGTCAGGTGTTTCTCCTTCAAACAGTCTTTGGATCTTTGTTTTTGCTCCTAGCAGATGGATTTCCAGGTACACTATGTGTTTTGTGAGTGATCATTTTAAAATTCATATTTTTTTTTTTTTTTGGGCGTCTAACCTGATATTTCTCCCCCAGTTTATTCTGATGAAGCTCCAGTAATCATACTTCCAGACAGCGTGGAAGTTGTTCCCGGTAACTAAAAGGCTAGATTTTATATTTAAAAAATAAACGAGTTTATTTAATTAATCTATATTAAATCGTTTTTTTTTCTTAAATCAGTATTTCATATTCAGTTGTCACAGCACCATAGATGAGTGTTTAAATGATGAATGCCTTCATATGAACCCGTAGTTATGGTGTATCAACTATGTCGTGAATAAAATTTGTGAAGTTCCTAATAACGAAGCGGTCAGTGAATGCACCTTGAAAACTTTGCTGTTGTTGTTGTTTTTTTTTCCAACCGGTTGTGGACTTCTCCACCCTCCCAGGAGGACCGCTGACCCTCAAATGCACAGCTTTCCCTAAGTCCTTCCCTGATGAGACCCTCATCTACTGGCTGGTCAACGGCTCCTTCCCCGAGAACGCGCACTCGAAAGGCAGAATAACCGAGTCCCCAGTGTGAGTAGCATGACCCGACCCGAATTGTAGGCATTTAGTTTGGCCTCAAATGAGGACATTGGTGTCAACTTCCGGCTGTGCTTGTTTTAGGTCATCTTTCCAGGACGGTGAAATCCTGCAGAGGAATTTGCTTTTGGCGAACGTCACGTTAGAGGATCTCAAGTCTTCCTTCACCTGTGTGGTGATGAACAGTTCCGGAAGCGCTCAGCAGACCATCACGCTGACGCTACCAAGGTGATAGGAACAAAGGGGAGCAGAATAACCAAAAATATTGAGTGATATTAACCGAGTAGAAAGCATCATACTCTGAAATATGTTTTAATGTCTTATGAATTGATTCTTGTGTATTAAACTGATAGGTGGGAGGGAAAAATATCATTTTTAGTTGAACTGTTTGCGTTTAAAACTTGTAAACTGTTTTAGCATCAACGTTGTTCCATGGGCTCTTGTGACATGTTAGGCTTGTGAGCCACTCCACTGTGTGTGTGTGTGTGTGTGTGTGTGTTTGCTGGTGATATTACACTTGAACACATTTAAACCAATAAAAAATATCAATCCAGTCGATCAAGATTATAATGGTACTCATTTCAAGCAGCCATTAGACTACTTCTTAGAGTCATTTAATTTAAAGAGATTTAAACAGGTGACAATTAGATTATGCAAAAACATTCAGGTGCAAACTATTCAAATAGAGAAATGATACTCAGGATCTATTGTTTTTATCATATTAGTGAATATTAAAACAATCCGATATTAAGCTTGTGACTGGACTAGAAAAAAAATTAAAAATGCACAATAAATTACAGCACGGCAGTTTACACAAGGATCCCTTCCACACATGTATGAAGACATCCAAAATAATAAATACTACAATGTGTGAGTGACATTAATTTAAGTGTCAAAGAAATGAGCTGGTGGTGGACCAGAGGAATGAAGACGGATGAGTTCCATGTGTCTCAGACACATGGAACTCATCCGTCCATGCAGTATTCGCTACTCAGCAGTGTCAGTGTCATTAGTGCGTGGACTCGTGAATTATGGCCAAAAATGACAAACACATCGACCTTTGACCAAATCGTGATTCAATTTGAAATCATTTCTTCAAGGTGTTTCAGCGAATGTGTGTGAGGAAAGAGCAAAGCGCGAGGCGTAACCCTAAAATGACATTTAAACCCTTGACATGTCCCCTACTTCTCCTCAATTACAAAAACAAATGCAGCATACATGAATATAGAAATATCACTGATTTCTTAAGTTTTAATTGTGCAAGTGAGGCTTCAAGTTTCGACATCACACTGGTTTATGCTGAATATTTTTCCAGGATCAGCTTCTAAACTGGCTGTGATGTCACAGCTCAGGCCCGTGGATCGGCCTTCCACTGAGCACAGATGACCTCTTTCATTAGTGAGGACATTCCAGTGTCAAACTTTAAGAGAAGAAAAACCCATTTTTGACTGGAGGAAGATTTAGGGTTTCCACATTTTTGGAACATTAATGAATCTGTGGCACTTGTGCAGTGATAATGTTTGGGTGTTAAATGCTATTTTGGTTCTAGCAACTTGTGTTCTCCACCTGTTGCTGCCTCCTGGGCTCCTTCGTCCAGCTCCTCTAAGCAGCGCTGCAGGTTTTCAGTCCTACTGGGATCCTCACTGATCCTCTTCCTAATGAAAACAGCAACATCCTCACTGACACTTTGCCACTTTAGTGGAACACAGCAGAAGGGTTTGAGAAGTTCCAAGTTGGCCTTGAGTGACATTCCACACAGGAAACGCAAGAAAATGTCCAGTTTACCATCCTCACAAAGGAGGCTTCTATCCACAGCATTCCTGAACAGCTCATTTCCCTTTTGCTCCTTGAAGCGCAATGGAAACCTGCGTTTCCTCTGATGCTCAAAAACATTCTTCTCCTGGTTTCTAAAGGAGAGAAATGCATAAAGTGCAGCAAGGTACTCCTGCATAGTAGGGTGGATAAAACTGAAGGCTTTCTCCTGGAACAAGACATGCGGCTGTGTGACATACTGTGTGCACAGCCCACTCTTAATGATGGCCTCCCCCTCCTCGTCCATTCCATCCTCTTTCCACTCCAACTCTGTAATCTTGTATTTTCCTTTTTCCAGCATGTTGAAGGCAAACTGTCCGAGCTTCATGACGAAGGCCACCTCCTCATCTGGGTGGTGGTGTGGAGCTCTAAGCCCTCGATACTGTCGCATGAGCACCAGCAGCAGCCTTGTGTACATGTAGGAGATGCTCCGGGGCAGCTCAGCCTGTTGCCCCGCCTCCTTAAATCTGTGCTGGCACTCATTTGCCACCAGAGAGCAAAAGACAGGCAGGTGGCACATGATGTAGAGGGTTTTGATTGATTTGACATACGCAATAACTGCAGCAGCTTGTTCAGGGTCTTTAAACCTCTTCTTAAAGTACTCGTCCTTTTCGGGGTCACTGAACCCTCGCACTTCGATCTCATTATAGCGAGTGTCCCAGGGGATGCAGTGCTTTACCTGTGGACGAGACGTGACCATGACTAGGCTGTGATAAAGCAGCTTCCCTCTGAGGATGTTGACCACAATGACGTTCAGGCTGCTGGGATTCGTGTGGTCACAGACAAGCTCAGTGTTTTTGAAGTCCAGCCTCCCATTGTACTCATCGAGACCGTCGAAGACAAACATCATCGTGCAATCTTTAGATCTATAGTCCTCTTCTCTCAGTTTTTTTGTTTCTGGGTAAAGTTTTTGTACGATATCCACCAAAGACACTTGGGCACCTTCAAACTGTTTCAGTTCTTGGAACGGCAAAGGGAACAAGAAGGACACGTGCTGGTGGGACCGCTCTTCAATCCAATCATGAATTAATTTTTTCACTGCCATAGACTTCCCTGATCCTGCTACTCCCATGACTAAAGTTAAAGTATTATTTGAAACCTCCAGCTGTTCCTCGCTGAGGATGTCCTTGGTAGAAAGCAGTTTCCCTGTTTCTTGGTTGCTGTCCAGCTTCTCTATGGTCACGACCTCATGTTCAATATTTGGGCCGTTATCACACGTCGAGGTTATGGTGAGATCAGTAAAGACGTCATCGAAGGGCCTCTTCTCACCCTGCATGCTCACATCCTCACATACTTCTCCATACATCTTCCTTAGAGTCTCTTTTAAATCATGGCATACCTCATCTGGTAAAAAAGAAAAATAGCGTGTAAAGTCAAACAGGGAAATGAGTGCGCTTCTCGCACTATTATTTCTTTCATTCGGTGCAACATTGGTACCTTTGAAGGTACACAAAAACTTTTTGTTTCAATTTGTTACCCAGAGCCAGACAAAAAGATGCCCTTCTCGCCTGTGTGTTTTCATTAGGGAGCGTAGATGACTGCTAATTAGCCTAGCACAACGAAGAGTAGTGGGTGGGATGCAGACCCTCCATCTTCTGTCATCGAATAGATCTGGTTCAACATCTTGGTTCCACCCTCTCTGACAGGAGGTCCCATGAATGCTCTTTTAAATCACACAGTGAGAGTTTTGGAGAACAGTGTATTTGATGACCTTTGACTGAGGTACACTACCACTTCCCATTGACAACTATTCAATGTGCTAAGCTAACTAGCAGTTAGGTGGTCTCTGGGTCTCTCATGCACACACAGAGGAGGGAAGGGTATTTATTTCCTTGCCTGGCTCTGAGCAGGATAACAACTGAGTGTATTTCCCAAAAAGTTGATGTGCTCCTTTAAGACACACAGAAAAGTACTTACTTTGAAGGCACAAAGTCCCAAGATAATCAACTGCCTTCTTTCCCCCGATTTCCTCAAGAACAGTTCTGGTGATCTGCAAAGACACCTCCAGGCTGTAACACGTCAGCATCTTGTCCACCATGTCCACTATGTCCACATCTAGAGGAGATGTGCACAATAACTGTGGGTAACCCTTCCACAGCACCCCCCGGAATCTCCTAACACCCTCCTCTGACAGCTTCTGAAGAGTTTTACAAATTGCCTGGAGAGGAGAGAAATTCAGAGCTGTCACTTTCAACTGGAATCTTCTGCTTTAAACATTGATCAAGACAAACGGAGCACAACGGACCATGAGAGTGAACTTCACTGTCAGAGAAGGGTGCCTGGTCTCATTTGGCTCTCGGATTAATTCAGGAGTGTCACAAGGCTCTGATGTGGCCTCGTCTTTGGTTTTAACCCTAGTGAGGCCACATGGAAGATATATGAATTTACAATCACAGATCGGAACACGTGTCTCACATCAGGAGTGTTTCTTACTTTGGGGTTTTCTTTTCACAATCATCACTGTCCAAGGAGTAGCAGCTTGAGTATGAATCTGATCTTTGCAGCTGGACCCTTAAATCAGAATGACAAGAGGGCTGGATTTATATTGACTAAGGGAGTAGCAATTACAAACACAACCACTTCCTAGTTTTAATATGAGAGTAACGTCCGAATTTAAAACACTTGGTCTTGTTTGTACCTTGTGATGAATCCATCGTCTTCATCCAATTGGTTGCAGACTTCCTCACTTGTCATTGAGCTGTAGCTAAGAACAGGGGATATGGCCCTTTCTACATAATGCCTGGAAAAAAACAAGAGGACGGCAGTTAGTTGTTATCTTAAAGATTTCTGAAGGACTAAAATTGATCTAGCTTTGTTGGTAAATTGTAATCAGGACGCTTTGCCTAAAAATCTGTTTCGTACAAAGACTTCTGGAGCATGGTTGTGCCTGTCATGTCCCGGGTATGGTTATGGTTTTGAAAAAAATGCCACAAGAGATGTTTGTCATCTACTTGCCACTAGGGGACACCGCTGAGCTACCACAACATACTTGTTACCTTAATACATTAATTCTACAATTATTATTATGAGTTCACATTTTAATAATAAAGTATTGTATCATTAAAGAGTATCATCACTGCATCATTGATGAAAATGTACTCACAACAATAAAAAGGTGCTAAAATAAAAACTATCTGATATATTTGACAGCTCAACAGTCCTGATATTCAGAAAATATAGTTCATGGTATAGATTTAGTAAATTGTGAAGCACAAAAAAGAAACAAAATATAGAAAAGAATAGATTCACGCTTGGACAACATCTTGATAAGCTGTTTAAATCATTGCTCAGATAGCAATATGTATTTTTTAGCTAAAGAACTGTTTCCACAATTTGCAATAGAGGTGAGGTTGTAGCATGGTTGGGGCCTACCAGTGGCTGGTATCCATGGGATTTGGCCCTAGGTCCAGAGAAGGTCTTCTCTCTGGTATGTAGTAGAGCTCATCATCTTCATAAGACATACTCTCTCCCCCAGCAGACGCCGCATCCCCCAATTCTATGTCATCCATCATTTGTGTGAGAGGGCCGGTCAAGATGATGAGTACATACGGATGATGAGGTTTCGTTCTCCAGGGATGGTCTCAGGAGATCTGTCCGCTTGCAGAGGAACACAAGACAGAAATTGAAATTATGAATGTAACACTAAATTAGCTTTTTTCAAGTGTCTAAAACGGACACAGAATAAGGTAGGCCAGGTAATGAAAAGAGCATTAAAACATGTGCCCTCAGTTCTAAGCCCTTTTCAGAGGAGTCATGTTTACAGTGTAGGGCAGACACAGGTGTAACAAACAGAATAGGGTCTTCGCCTGAAGTACCTTCTAATTAAGAGCGTGAATTACGGCCTTGTGCCATTTAGATGGGCCAGGGTTCTGGTACTGTAAATGTGTGCCAAGTTGAATGACCATGATGAGTATTACTATTAGTACCATAGGCCCTTGAATCACGTGACTGTAAGTGTTACTGTTAAGTTAGGTGACCTCGGACATTTTGTTGTTGTTGGTCTATTTCTCCTCCATCGGAAGCGAGGACAGCAGCTACTGTTATTTGACATGTCATTGAGGAAGCGTCACGTCAGCTTTTATCCACATTGACTTGACCAACTATAACCGACACAAAGTCAAATAAACCCCTAACACCAGGTAGGACATAACATTAGAACAAATAAGGTCAAAAGACTTCTTGGTGGCGCGTGTTTTTATCATGCGTTAATAATTCAATGTTAACTGACGCAACAACTAACGCATGTACACTAAACACGCCAGGAAAGCTGAAACCACGCTTTTAAAGTTACTTTTATTTTCACCGAATAGAAAAAACATTATAACTTTATGACAACTTCATTTTTCATACGCTACCTTGACGAGCTCGATCCAGGAAGTCAGCTTCTTCTTCTCGTCTGCGATGAGTTGCAAAGCAGACGCTGCCACCTACAGGCGGAAAGTGAGAACTACATGTAGTCAATTGACATGCTTGGAGGAGCGATGACAAAGACGTCCTGATTATTTAAATACAATACAAATATAACAAATTATTTGAAAAATCTGTACTTGAGACATGTATTGATCAAACTTATGATAATACATGCATTTTATAGTGATTTATTATTTTAAAATGTATAATTGTTTTATTCTAATTTAAGTTTGCATGAAAGGCCCATTATCCTATTGTGTTAATGCAAATGGTAAATTTTTGTACGCAGATGGGTTTCAGGAAGCTATTTTGAGAAATCACAGAAGTATAATGAAAGTAATGATGGCTGCATTCTATTTACATGCAAAAAAAGGTTCATAATGTCATAAAATACATACAGCATTAGAACTGTACATGGGCTTTTTAAAAAATTCATTTCATCCCCATGTAGAAACGAAATACAGTTCTCATATGAAGGTTTGCACACACACACGCACGCGCGCGCACACACACACACACACACACACACAGCCTCCTGTCACTGTATATATTTATGATTATTGATTACCTTGAATGTCACGACTGCTGCTGCAAAGATCCCCGCTAATGAGGAAATTGGGGGAAATTCTATTTAAAAAATGTTTTACCAGTAACAGATTTGTTTTTTCCTGTTTCTATAAAAATGTATGCAAAAACTCCACGGAAAGCACTTTGAGCAAATATTTTCTGTTTATGACATGTATGCTCACTCTCGAGTTACAATGTTTAACGTGCAACTTTTAAAAAAAAAATCATGATACGAATAGGTTATTCACCAAAATGATAATGACGATGAAAAAACATACACGCAAATAAGAGATAAGATAAACAGAATAAAATGCTTAATGAATAAAAACATCAAAGTGGTCCGGTGGGATCGTAAGTAAAACTAAACGCCTGCATATTACTCATCAATACATGATTGCATATCGTGGTATCACTGTGGCATCCAGTACAGCGAGTTGTCGTGCAGTGAATGTAGGCTCACACCCTGAAGCTGTCTCCCAATAGATAGGGAGAGCAGCATCCTTGTCTTGGTGACCGTCGTTTCCACTACACTGGGCTTTGTGTGATGGAAGCCTGCGCAGCCACAAAGACGGCAGGGGGAAGAGACTGGATGTATGAGGGGTGATCGGTGCTCACAGGCTGGGAGGAGCACTAGGACCCATGTTGATACTGCATGTGTTGACTGGATTTATTTACATTGGCCGCAGGATGTGGAAGGAAGGCTTCTATTTATGAGAGGCCTTTGTGTCTAATTGTTTTCTTGTCTATATTTAATGTAGTCTGAGCTCCATCCCTATATTGGTCACTTGTGATCATTTCCTGCCAGAACTGTACTGGATTATTGATTTAAAAAAATAAAAGTCCTTATAGACCTCCTCTGTCTCAAGACAGCAAATCATATCCAGCTCTTTTGGCGTGATTACATGTGATTGTTACCATGGTGAGCGGGGAGGGGTGTTTTAAAGATGTCTCTTCCCTGTCGGAGGCCATTTGGAGCTCATACGACCCTTCAGTTGCAAATAAAGGCTGCCAAGATGGATTCAGCGCCTGTTCTCACCTAAATCCACCATAATGAGGAATTCACGGAGTCCTTACAACTTGTCCCCCCAATTTAGTCATTTTGAGGCCCCAAGATATAACTTCTTCCCTCAGTATTGCCATTTCATATCCTGTGACCTCAATTTAATTTAACCTGAGAAACAGATTATACCTTGCGGCCTCAAAATAACTGAACTGAGGGAACAAGTTATGTCTGATGGCCCCCAAATACAAATGTACTCTATATATTATGCCTCTTTGGCCACAATTGTTCTCTCTGGATGGTGCCTCCAGTGATTTTATTCATTTCCCTACACCTCCTCTTGCTCAGGCTCCTCCTGCCCACGGAGCATTAATCATCCCTCATACATGCGCTCTGTGACTCCATGTCTGTGTGAGAGAGAGGATGCTCAGAGCGAACCCAACCTTCCCAGACACAAGTACTAAGTGCTGGTCTGTGGGTTGTTCTATGCTGCTCTGGATGGTACTGGGATGGATTTTGGAAGCAGGGTCGGGCAGCGGCGACCCACCACCACCGCCACTGAGCCTGACGTGAATGACAAGTAAAACAGCTCTTTCCAACGGGCGCTCAGCGCTGGAATGCGCGAAAGTGGACGATGCACTCAGGCGTTTAAAACCACATTCTGGACATTTGGGATATACGTTGAGTCAATGGTACCAAAACGGGAAAGAACTGACAGCGCTTTTCATCCACTATAGTGAATTTATAAACCAATTCCTCAATTTCATCCTTTTTGCGGGGGGTGGTCTTCAGAGACGGTGGTGTTGAGGTTGTTGGGAGTGTTTTTCTTTTGTCAAGCGTGAACAAGACAAACTTCTAGCATGGCTCTGGTCATGGAGCCTGTGAGCAAGTGGAGCTCCAGTCAAGTGGTGGACTGGATGAAAGGTAGGCTTCAGGCACCATTCCCTCCAAACACCAGCTGCGATCGCCAAACTGCTATGATGCAATGAGTAAAGGTTGGAGAGCATTTCAGCGCGACATACCCAAAGAGAACAAAACACCTGCTGAACCTCGGGGTTCTGCCTTTTATTATTTTTTAATTATTTTTTTGGCTTTTAATTTCCAGCCTTTAATCATTGGATCGACGTATTTGCAGAGAGTTTCAATGGGTAGACGGATAGTCCTCCCGGACCTGCACGTTCCCAGGAGCCTAACACGTTCAAATTGCGTTTTAAAACCTCTATTGTGTCCTGCGGTTGTTTTTTGTTGACGCGCGGGAGGATGCACAAAGCGCGGAGACATTCTCCAGTATTGACCCTTCTCCTTGATAAGAGTTCGGTTCTTTTAAGAGACAAATATCCTTCATACAAAACAACCCAACCGGTGTAATTCCTGCAATGTGTGTGTGCGTGTTTGTGTGTGTGTGTGTGTGTGTGTGTGTGTGTGTGTGTGTGTGTGTGTGTGTGTGTGATCAGTTCAGCCTTGAGTGGGATTCAGAGCTGCTCAAAGTCTGGAGGAACTCCTTGAAGATCCTATAGTTTTATCATGCTGATGATGTTCAGCCATTTGTTGTTGTTTTTTAAAATTGACAGTAGAAAATAGAAATAAAAAAAAATCCTATTCATAATGAAACAGTTATGTGAATCTCAGGGTAAAGACTGGGTGACGCACCTGTAGAGGACTGGGCCTTCATTTTAATTTCCTACTTATTAATATTGCAAAGATGAATTTGATCATGCTCAGATTTGGTGTCCGTGCGTGATGTTTCAGGACACTGGTAACTCTTTATATTTGCTGCCCTCTTTTGTCTGTTTGCATGACAAAGTTGCGTGAAAACAAAGAGGCGGCGCTGCTCTCAGGAGGGCGGTGTGTGAGTGTATCCGTTATCACTGCGTTGTTTTGCAGAGCCACGTGCTCACGTGTAAGGCCGCAGCCCTTCGGAGGTGCTCCAGATGAAATATATACATACATACATCTTCACGGCCACACACACACACACACACACACACACACACACACACACACACACACACACACACGCACTCTTAGTCATAACTCTAAGCTTGTGCGATGTTGATCTGCTGGCTCAGATGATTGTGAGGATCAGACTTCAGCTGTTAAATAAATTGTACCTGAAAGTGACACCGACTTTGTAAAATGCTGGTTTTGTTCGAGTAGTGGCTGTGTGAGGACGCACACGGAGCCATAGGGGACGGAGATGAGTGGATGTGGAGAAATGCAAAGACCCCAGAAGATTAAAACGAGATCTAAGATGATCTCTAAATAAGCTGATAATGGAGAGAGAGGGAGAGCAAGAGGCGAGGCTGGATATGAGAGAGGGTTCTTCACTGTCCCACATCTGACAAGTGGAGCAGAGACGGTTTTTCTGCCCAGGGCTCAGGAATGGTAATTTAAAGTGAGGGACAGACACTGAGAAAGAGGAGACAGAGAGGAGGAGGACGGGGAGGAGGGGTTGTTCATTCTTGTCTCGCTTCCATTCTCAGCTCCCGAGGACTGGCAGCGTTTTGTCGTCAGCATTCACAGGTTCCATTATTAGCGTACAGCTCCGTGATGTCACTGGAGGCCAAATAGGGGCACCCTGTGACCTTCCCACAATCCCACTCTCCACCCCCCCTCCTTTTTTTCAGTGTTTTGTTTGAGCAAGACGCTCTATTCCCAGCTGTGACAAAGCTGCTTTAAAAACCAGATTCTCATTTCACAAAGGAGAAGAGAATTCCAGCTCTGAGTGACCAAGTCTTCTTCTTCTTCCAGTACTTGAGACGTGTGTGTTCTCAGCATGCTTTTAAAAATCATTTTCCTTTATGTTCTGTGACACAAACTTGATGCAGGACAACCTGCAACCTCTCTCTCTCTCTCTCTCTCTCTCTCACACACACACACACACACACACACTCACGGGCAGTGATTAGTGACGTGATGGATTAGAACATAATAACAATGATAACACCATTAAACGTCTCTTCCCGCTCACATTACCAGCGGATTATCTCGAGGAGAGATCAGGACGTGTCAGCACTGTGCTTTTAATTTCTCTTCAGCGGGTTTGATAATCGGACTCGTTGGTGAAACGAACAGGGGAGTCGATGCAGCAGAGATTACTCCGTGCAATCAGCAGCAGGTCATCCACGCCGTGCGCACCAGCGGCTCCACGACGCTACAGTTCTAGAAAATAATAAACAGGAAGATCTGGCAACGACAGACCTTTGCATTCCTAAACGCCATAGTAGTTTTCAGGCTACTTTCTCCTGACGTCACAAACCCGTTTCTTTATAGCTTTGCAGTGACATTTAAAGACACACATCCAGAGGGAGTTTTTGAATGACTGCAGAAATAGATTTATTAGCTTTTTTTTTTTTTTTGAAGAGCTTCATGTCCTCTCTTCACTTCTTTATTTATTTTATCCCGTGGTCAGGGAGAATCCTTGCCAAAAAAAAAAACAACCTTGCCTCATGGTTTCTATGGCAACATGGGCGATACTTCATTGACATAATGAGTCTTAATTAACTTGGTAAAGGGGCCGATTAGTTAAGCTTTTAAATATTATGTAAACCCATGAAACTCCCTATGTTTCCTCTCTACAGTTTGGCTGCCAGCTGAACGCGATCTGAATGCTTGAACAGTTTTCGGCACAGGACTGAGTCACATGTATATGATTGGTCCACGGCGATGAAAAGAGGAGATGAGCAAAGAGTTGCTGGTGTGTGTGTGTGTGCGTGTGTGTGTGTGTGTGATGTAAACAGCTTGAGTGTATAGAAAAAGCCACACAAAAGCAACGCTCTCAGTCTCCATTAGCATGCTGAGCACCATCTAGTAACATTCTACTATATATCAATGAAGAAATACATTTTCGAACCGTACAACAGAAGCAGTTTGTTAATATTCTGTTCTGCAAAATGTTCTTGTTTTGCTGTCCAGGAAAACAGAAAGTACATTTCAACAACTACTCCTTCAAAAGACTTCACACCTGCTGCAGCAGTGAGAGATGCAAAATGAGCCGAGCGCACACAACCTGCTCGATTCAGTCGAAACTCGCCGAAAGCTGAAAATCACCTCGGGACTGTTGACGAGCGTAAATCCTTCTCTGACATGGGTTGTATCATTTGCGAGGGAAGGGAAAAGCAAATTCATTCAAAGCGCATATTCTCTCAAGGAAAGCAAAATCATGTTCTATTGGAACACATCACGTGGTCTTTCAAGGATTTGACTGACTGACAAACACACACACCCAAAAAAATAAAAAATAAAAATCTGATTCTGCCAGAAAACTAAATTTCATCTCCTGGAGCTGCACTGAAAGTTTCCCTGTCACTTTGTTTCCCCTCAGGACTGGATGACTGCCTCCAGCAATACATCAAGACCTTCGAGAGGGAGAAAGTAGGGGGGGACCAGCTGCTGCGAATCACCCACCAGGAGCTGGAAGATTTGGGAGTGTCCAGAATTGGCCACCAGGAGCTCATACTGGAGGCGGTGGACTTGCTGTGTGCTCTGGTGAGTCCGAGCTCCTTCCCACGCTGTCTTCCCACTACTTTGTACTGTCACTTCAAAGAGTCACAGACCACTGTTGCCAGATGAAGTTTCTCTAACACATTCGGTACCAAAACTCACTGGATAAACCTAAAAAATGTGCTGTCATCGCGCAACACTAAAGATGCGCATGCTGTATTGTGGAAGGGAATTCATTATTTAGAGATTTTCCACAAAACATTTCCTCATTTGGTTTACTTGCAAGACATCTTTCATCTAAATATATATATATAAATTCCAAATATATATATCTATATATAAATTCTAGAGCTGACAAGTGAGACATTCTGGGAATTTTGATTGTGAAATAAACACGGTCATCCTTCAGATATTTAAACCTGCTTGTTTCCCCCATCACAACAGTTTTGTACCACAGTTTTCAAACATGGCTGCAAATCCACCAGTGTTCATAATCTGATCAAACATCCCCTACAAAAGCAGATCTTAAAGCTGTTCTCTGGGCCGACAGGGATTACAGCCTCTTCAGCAAGTTAGTTTGGCTCCCAGCTATCAAGTTTGAGTCTGCCGCTGTACTAAAAGCGAAGTTAGACTTATATTTTTTTTAAGGTTGTTCCATGTTTGATCACTGCAGTGACCAGATTTTAGCGTGTGGTCAGTCACAGTTATTATTCACCCTTTCCTTGTGAGTGTGAATATGAAATGATCACAAAAGGGTTAAAAGTATAAGAATTGTATAAACAGCATTTTCTATGATGTAGACTTTGAATACTTTTTTTCTTTACGTGAATGTGGTCATTAAAATTCAAGGCCAAATGTGATATAGAAAGAGAAAGAAAGAAAGAAAGATAGAAATGGACCTCAGTCTTTTCTGTCACAGGTTTTGAATCCTTCATTTGTGCACTATATTTGTTTTCTTAAGCATTTTATGGTGTCCTTCTACATGGTTTCTATTTTCCACATCACATTACCAGGACTTATTTTATTTTAACTAAAATAATCCATCTGAGCTAGATAATAGTTCAGGAATATTCTTTCAGCTCATATCACTTTATCTCTTTAATTCCTTTTTGTATTTAGACAGTATTGTTCAATGCAGGTGTTTTTTTTCTCCAGATTTTGTAGCTTTCTTCGATTCCAGATTCTTATTTGTACACGGAGGACATGGAGGAAAGTTAACGGGACAATGAGAATGAAAACATCGACACATTTCTATTAAACTACACTTCTGTGCTGATGTCAGATGCTTGACACACTGCCAGATGACGTTTAAAATGAAAAGAGAAATCTGGCGGAATGGAGATGAAGATGGGTACATGTTACCCCCAGAGACACATAGAGAGGCCTGATGGAGATTTAGTGGACTGAGGTCAGAGATGCAATCTGAATCTAAAGTCCCCTCATCCTGCATTGCTGCGCAGGGGGCCTTGCTTCAGCCCCAAAGCTCCTTACGTAACTGGGATTTAGTTTTAAGTCTCACAGGCACTGCTGTATTAA
The DNA here is from genome assembly GCF_037954235.1 of Aulostomus chinensis. Lineage (NCBI taxonomy): Eukaryota > Metazoa > Chordata > Actinopteri > Syngnathiformes > Aulostomidae > Aulostomus > Aulostomus chinensis. The sequence goes on from NC_141334.1 coordinate 13,265,650, forward strand.
ATATGATTAGTGGCCCTCCTGCTGCACTGTCCCCTCCCAAGAAAGTCTGACGTGACAGACGCCCACAGGCTTGCACGTGCAGTGTGTGTGTGTGTGTGTGTGTGTGTGTGTGTGTGTGTGTGTGTGTGTGTGTACGCACATGCAAAGTGACAGCTGTTGGAGGGGCTGGGTGGATGGGTCAAGAGTGTAGTTCCTTGTGATACAGCAGTGTCAAGACAAAAAAAAACCCCAAAACCTTTCAATCAGTTCTCCAGATCATTTGAACCGATCATAACCACCAACCACCTGGTCCGACACAGTCTCTGTACCTTCCTGTCTCCTCTAGAATTATGGGTTGGAGACGGAGAACCTGAAGACTCTTTCTCATAAGCTGAACGCATCAGCCAAGAACCTGCAGAACTTCATCACTGGAAGGCGGCGTAGCGGACATTACGATGGTCGAGCCACTCGCAAGCTGCCCAATGACTTCCTCACCTCTGTGGTGGATCTCATTGCTGCAGCCAAAAGCCTTTTAGCGTGGCTGGACAGGTGAGATTTGGCAAAAGGTTGCATGTAGCACAACACATCAGTGTTGAGTGTTGACACTACTATATACAGTATACGCATAAATGCGTATTCATGAAAACACAAACAGCATTTGTTTTGTGGTTCGTTCTACAGCACAAGCATATTTCTTGGCTAATTTTATCTCAATTTCTTTAAATGTTTCTTTCTCAGCCCTTGAGTTTTCAGTAAATACTTACTTGTAGTTTCAAGCAAAGATATTAGCTTGAAATTCTAACAGACTCTTTGGATTTTATATTTTCTTCACATTTTATGTTAGTTAAAAGACTAAAATGTTGCAAAAATAAACTTTGAAAAAACAGTTTCAGTCCTTTATCAAGCGAAACACATGGCTTCGTGTAATGTTTTGATTTGTAGGGACTTCTTATTTTATCACATAAAAATCAGCTTCCTGTTTTTTCTCATGTTGTTTTCATGACCAATCTTCTGACAAGAAAAGACGAGTAAAGGCCTTATATAAGTAGATTTTGACAGAGTGGCCAAAAAGGCACCGAGCAAGTCTATTTATGTCACTTTATCCCTTGCTTCTCCATGGGATTGTGCCAATGTGTGTGCGTCAGTGTGTGTGATGAATTTGGAAGTTCAAAGCTGACAAAATTTAACAGACGAAACAAAGTGATTCGCTGTTTCTTTTCTCTGCGGTCGGAACAAACAACAACTGCTGTATTTAGAATTCATTCATCTATGGTTCCTTTTCATGTTCAAAATGCTCGGCGGAGATGATTTAAAAGATTTGAGTATTAAGGATGTGAAAGTCGTAGTTAAGCTGAAAAATACATCCAAATGGGGATAACAAGACTAACATCATGTAAGCTGATGTTAAGTTTATAATGAGTGTCTAAGAGAGCTTTAGGACTCATGTCGAAATGTGGATAAAAACGATGTACACAGTTGTCAATGAACATCTCCCACAGATATACCTATGATTTAGTCTCAAAGGAAGAATGATCTAATGGTTCATTCCAGGTGTTCCTTCTTTCTCAGGTCCCCGTTTGCTGCTGTGGCAGATTACTCTGTAACCAGAAACAATGTGATCCAGCTGTGTCTTGAACTCACTACCATCGTACAACAGGTATGTCATCGGTTCCACACAAATTACGGTTCTTTTTACCAGTGAAATGTTCAGAATATTTGAGTAAATCATAAAGTTTATTCATATCAGACGAGAAGCTAGATATCCTCCTCTCCTCTGTGCGGAGACCCACAGAGACCTGCTGACTGCTAGTTAGCTTAGCACAGTGAATGGTAGCGGATGGGAAGTGTTAGCATGCCTCCACTATCGGGGATCACATTGATTAGGTTCAGGATCTTGGTTTGTCCAGCAGAAATCCTCCTCAGACTCTTTAACAAAGTCAGCCATGATTGGTAGCTGCAGTCTCTCTTCTATTCAACGTCAAATGTTTCATTTTGTTGGCCAAAGTTATAATGGTGGTTTTGAGTTGCTGCATCAAATCTCTGCACCATGAATCAATTCAATCTTGTAAATCCAAATAATTTCCTTATGAAGTTTAAACCAGACCCTTGTCAGAAAAATGTAATGTTTTGATAGAGGTACAGTATGCTAATACTTCCCATCATTTGTTGGGCTAAGCTAACTAGCAGTCAGTTGTTTCATGTGTGTCTCAACTACCTAATGCACAAATCGATCCTCTTATCTGACTCTTGGGAGGACGGCAAGTCAGTGTATTCCACAACAAGTTGTCATTTTTCATTTAGATTTTATTTCTAGTGCATATTTTATGAAACTGATCACAGATGAGGATTTAGTATCTTTCCCTTTGTCTATGCAGGCTAACCTGTAATACTCACAATTAGCTGATTTTACCTTCACCATAGCTTCACGGAGGACAAGGTTTATAGGGAGTTTAGAGAAATATTTAAAAGTGAGTGAAGGCTGAGAGAGGACGACTGGGAGAGGGAGAGATGCCTCCGCATTGATGATTCATTTGTTTTGTGTTTGTGCATGCCTGTGTGGGAGTGTTGGGGGTTATAGGTGCCAAGCTGCTCGGTTTTTGCTTATATCCACCTACAGCAAAAATACCAATAATAACTCCATTTTGACACATTCTCTCGAGGTAACAGTGTTCTCTCAATATTCCCCAGGACTGCACTGTATATGAAACAGAAAACAAAATCCTGCATGTGGTGAGTTGCTGACTTCATTCTACTTGATCCAATGTACATTAAAGTACACTGCGGACATTGTATTCATCATTAAATTGTCCTCCCCAGTGTAAAACTCTGTCTGAAGTGTGTGATCAGATTATCTCCCTGTCCTCGGATCCCATGGTGTCCCAGGCTGCACATTTGGAGGTTGTGCAGCTAGCCAATATAAAATCCACTGAAGGATTGGTGAGACTTTTGCAGAAATTTATTACATCACTTATTGGGAGTTGCTCTTTGTTGCTGTGTCAGAGTTTTAGTACCTCCCTCTGATCACTGGGACACAGCTTGTCATAGGAGGCTGCTCAGTGAGTTACTGAAACAAATGATGCACCTAAAACGACAAAATATGACAATGCGCATCATAAGCTGGCTTTTTCGGTGGTTTAATTATACGTCACTAAATTTATCCCCCTGAAGACTGACTTTTATTCAATAAGACTGGCTTCTTCATGCTGGCTAGACTTTTTTTTTGGGACTAAACTCCGAAAAATGATTTCTACTGAGTGTCATCACGCGGCGCAGACGCTCCTTTATGGAAACAGTTTGTCCAAAGTGTACAAGCCTGCTGCTCCACTTCTCGTACGAGCGGATATTCAACATGCTTTTTATTACACCTGACTGTGTTTTCTACTGAAAAATACCAAGGTGTTGAATTGTTGTCCAGGTTTGATGAAATGAACACAGGAAAACACAGGAAAATGCTACCGAAAAAAGTAAAGTACGAAACTATTAACAATGCTGGATGATGGTAAAAGTTATGAATGACAGAAATCAAAACGGCTTGACTCTTATTGACATCTGTTTGACTAAATTATGGCATGTTACCTTGCAGCATGCAAAAAAAGAGGTAATTGCAGTTGCTCAATCACTAATATTAACGTTGCTATGTTTCTTCCAGCTTAAAGCTTTGAGAAATACCACAGTTTTCTATGTCGTTCTATTGTCAAACAGCACACAGACGTACGTTTGTGAAACCCAGAAAAAACGTGCATGCGCTAATTAAGTAAAGGATTTTTCTACCCAAAATATACCAGAAACTCGGTCTGCTTTAGCTTTTATTTGCTAAGGCTTTCAGATGAATTAAATTCAGTTTCTGGTTTTCACAGCGTTGAAATGTAGGCCAGGGGAAGTGGAACTTCTTTTTTGGAAACACAAACCGTTGTTGAGTTTTAAATTAGCACTTTAAATGTCAGTCGAGGTATTATTTACTTTCTTAATGCATTTGAGTGCGAGTGCAACATGAACACTATGTGCTGCAGTGCTGTCCAAGATCTAACAGAGCTGACTGTAGCTGTGACAAATCTAGGTTTTGTAGTGCTAACGGGCACATGAGTCAGCTAATAAAACGTAGCATGAAAGAACATGTTGCTAATGTTTAAATGAGAAAAATAAAAATGCTAAAACGTGCAAATTTCAGTTGAACAAATAATTGAAAAATATTTGATTATGTAGACAAAAGAGCTGATTTCTACCCCCCACTGTAAAACCATCAGCACTTTACTGACTCCCATCTTCACTCTGACCTACACTCAGTGCTAGTGTCCCAGCTTGGGGCCACAATAAGACCCCCACCCCCACACAAATACTAGCAGGGGGCATGGAAGTCCTCTCATCCGTTCAATGAAACCTGAACAGAACAGTGGCCTAAAAATAAATGTCGTATACTCGTCTTCAAGACTGGCATGCTGCTTCTGTGTATCTGAGGGAGTGTACATGTGTACTCATGCACATCTGTGTGTCAGTGGATGTGAGTGTGTGTGTGTGTGTGTGTGTGTGTGTGTGTCTGTGTGTGTGTGTGTGTGTGTGTGTATTTGGGTGCCTGTCATGCACTTCCGACCCCTTTTAGAGAAAGCTTTGACTTTTAGCTTTTATGCAACACACAAAAAGTATTTGCGGATAAATAACTTGTCATCTTTGATTCAATCTGCTTGAAGGAACACTGGGCCTCACAACAGCAAATCAAATTAATGTGAGTTGTTGCGGGTGTGTTTGAAATGTCCAGTCATGCATTATTAATGGACTTTACTGGAGATATATAAACATTTGTCTGATTCCTAACATTTTGCTCTACAAGCAGGTTAAATCAAACGCTGTAATAGTCCAACATGCTACCGCCCTGCTCTGTCTCTGAGTGGTTGAGACTCCTTGTGTTAGAAATTGCTTTAAAATGTAAAAGGAATTCTTCCTGTCTCCGTACAGGGTATGTATATCAAATCAACATACGATGGTCTGCATGTGATCACTGGCACGACAGAGGGAGTAAGTAGAAGCCTCCTTGTGTTCACTGCCCATTCATGTTTAGTGCAGCAGTCTCTTATGTATCAATAAACTCAGTCAACGCACTGAAACTGTCTCTCCTCTATATTAGTCCTTGGCTGACCGCTGTAAGAAAATCCATGCTGGAGATGAAGTCATCCAGGTCAATCATCAGACTGTGGTAAGACCTTACTTTTTATTTCTGTTTTATTATTTTTGTTAATTTCTGTATAAATATTGAATACATATTCTAATTTATGAAATCTTTGGATTAATTCCTTGCTGTGTGGCTGTTTAATTCAGTGGCTCCCAGCTAACAGAGGCTCCAGAGATCAGAGTGGGATGTATGGGGCTTTATCTGCTTTGACTTCATAATTGGATTGTTAGATGAAATCATAAGAGAGTAGTGCAGAGATGAGTCGTAAATTAATAAAATAAGCAAAATAAGTTAACATTGTTGGACCTGCAGTTCCCCAGTTTGTCTCAAAGTCAATCAATTCCTAAACTAAGGTCTGTTGTTGACTCCGCTTCAGATATTTTTAAGTTTTAGAGATTAATTTCAAGTTGATTAAAGATGACGTTCTTTTGTGGGGTAAATTTGTACGGGAAGAAAATCATTCCTTAGATCAAGTTATGCGGCGTGCATGTGTTTGCAGTTCTGTGATACTGGTGATGTGTGAGACCTCTGATTTCCTCTCTGCTCCACAAACCAAGGTTGATGTATCACTGTTGGCAGTAAGATACAAATTCTTTGCGCAAGAGTTAAAATAAATAAATAAATAAAAAGCAAATAAAAAGCAGGCTACACCCATTTTGATTTATGATAGTCAAAGTGAGAGAGTCATATACATTCAGCGGTCACATCATTAATTATTTATAATGATAAATTGTCCCCGACATGAAGGACAACGTCGGCCAGGATCTGACGCCAGGGAACATTATGAACTGTCACACACAGTCACATGTTATAAGCAGCAGTTAAATCATGTGTTCCACAGCGGCACGTTGAGTCCCGAGCTCCATCACAGGATATTTTGATTTACTGAAAAGCCTCAGAAAACTAAAATCCTGAATATTTGAGGTTATTCCTTAGCACACAACAGACAATTTACTATGCATGTACTTTATTTATGACCTGACCTCACTAAAACATAAATAACTTACACAGCAAACAACAAATACAGCAATCAAACACTGATTAATTACTTATTTGGAGTGTTACTGTGCAGCTGCATAACCTTGTTTCATTCTGCATTGTTCCTAAGTGTTAGATACTTAACAAGGTTTGTGGTGTTGCCGCAGCAGCTCGCAGTCCTCCCGCACTCAGCACAAAGTTGCTGTTTTGACGACTGAGGTAGTTCCACACACGACTACATTTATGGTCGTCCATCATCAATGCCAGCGGTTCTGTGTAGATTGAGAATTCAGGGGACCGTAGTTCCGACACGACCGTGACAGGAGGAAGCAGCTCCCATCAACAGGGTTCGATGAGTCATTCTTTGAACAGGAGAATCAGAGGAACAGCTATTTCAGTGTCAGTCCACTACTGCTTTAAATAGGCATTGTGCCGCTGCAGCGCCACTAGACCTGCTATTGCCTGCTATAGTGCCTTTTGTAGGAGGTTTCTGAGGATATTTTGCTTTGCCTGTCAGAAGGTTCAGTTGGAATACTGAACCCATGGTCACAAGAGCACTTGAGCTGATCAGGGAATGCCTACTTTGGTTTGGCCCTCTTCACATTTCTGACTTGTTAAAACAGGAAAAACAAAGCATGTAGTTTTTACCCCCCCCCCCCCATTTCAACAAATGGCAATGTTTACATTTTGTGAATGTTCACTTGCTGAAGTTATCACTAAATATTATTTTTTAAACAAGAGCTGTACCTGGTCTGAGAGGTCAAAAGGTGGCATGTGATATGGCGTGTGCGTGTGTGCGTGTGTGTGTGTGTGTGTGTGTGTGTGTGTGTGTGTGTGTGTGTGTGTGTGTGTGCATGCTTGCTTGCCTGCGTGTGTGTCTTTTAGTGTCACTGCTGATGCTGGACATCCATGAGTGATAGAATTCAGATATCAAAAAAACATATTGCATTTTGCAATGATTATGATAAAGATATGTAACGATAGAATCTTTTACAGTTTGTAGGGAAACTTTATGGTCCAAAGTGACATCAGTGCACTGAAATGATGAACTTCACCGGGAATAGAAGAATAGTAAACGGTCTTTTCTGAAACTCTCTCCCAAAAGATAAGAAGACGTTTTCATAATGGCACAAATCCAACAAGAATGCTGATAAAGATGTTTCCCTAACAGGCATATTGGCTGATATAATCAGTCACACCATTTATCGGTTGGGCAGTAGCACATTTACATGCTTTAGCGGCATCTCCTTCACACCCCAAATTACTGTGTAGTAAAGCTTTCAGATTTCAGATTTATTTGCTTAGGTCACCTCACATGAATCTCAGCAGAGCTCTAATCAGCTAAAACAATTGTGAATACTAGTGACAAACCACAACAAGGCTGGTGCTGATGTGCACCATAACATAGTTTATATTCAGTGGAAATGAAAGCAAAAACATCTTGTGGTGACCAAATTTATTTATATAGCACTTTCTTTTGAAAATAATTGCTGCTTGCAACAGCGAGACGTCTGATAATCACACAGCTTAAGTCAGGTTCATTCCGGTCAGTCAACTCATCGACCGACTGGAGCGACTTTTCAAACAAGGATCGGCAAATAACAAGTTTATTTTGCTGTCAGGATGCTTTCATATCACATTTGAAGCATAATTTAAGGACAGTTTACGGAGAGAGGTGCTCGAACCAGCACACACTCATCATCCTAGCAGGAAAGCACAGGTGTAATTACCAACATTCATATTTGGCCATTCACGTGTCATATCAGGGTTCTAAGTCGGACGCACTTAAATGGAACATCGCCATGATTTATGTTATTAATTGCACATGCAATTTACGGCCACTGTTTCCTGCCGAGTGCTTTATATTTACTGTCTGCCATCTCATTTGAGGCTTTACGCACTTTTAATGTTCTCACAATGGAACAACATAAAAGTAAACGATAATAAGTCAGTGTCCAAAAGTGATTTCAAAAATCAGCTTTTGGTGAAATCTCAAGTGGAGGAACCTTTCATTATAGTGGAAATAGCTGTCAGTGACTGAGTAAACACAGCATCTTCCTTTTATTAATCAAATCCTAAGAAGATCAAAAGGCAGAAACAAGCAGATGCAAAATAAGACAGGAACAAAAAAATAGGTTACTTATTCTATATATTGGAAAGCTAACAATGTCTTTATTGGTGCACTGAGTAACATCAATCATGATAAAAGTGAAATCCTCCAAGGCAAAAGCAGTGTCATGATCAACAATCAGGTCCATTGACAATACTAGTAATAAAAAAAGCACATTTAGGACGGTAAATTGTAACCCTGTCGCCGCGTGAAGACAAGAAGAAACCACAATGTAATTGTTTATCATGGCAGAAGGAAAACAAGTGAACCTAGATGGCCGTATTGCTCCAGGGCCAAAAGCCTTAAATGGAATAGAAATCTTTAATACAATCTTTTATAAAGTTCTGCACAAAACTCATACACATTAATGAATATGATCAATGTAAATGTGCCTGACTATTTATAAAGAGGCTTGTAATTTAAAAAAAAACGAAAAAGAAAAAAAAAAACAGTTCCCTGTGTCACCGTGTCAAAGAAAGCTTAGAAATATGTGTGGAACTGATACAGTACACGATCCGGACAAACCAACCAATACATGCAAGTGAAATCCAAACCTCCTTGATGAAAGTAATTATCTTTTATTACTTTAAATAAACATATTTTTTTGTTCGGACACAAAATAAAGCATGTTTTGGGCTCTGAGAGTGTCTTTCATAGTCCTCCTGTGTGAAGAATTTTGTGTAGTAGCTGTCAAGGTGAAAAATGAGTTGGAAGGGAACAAATTGATTGCGAGGTCAGTGCCTGAGAAATGCCCACTTTCTCAGGCTGCTAAAATACGCTGGGTGAAGTGAAATTCAGTGCAGTCAGCCAAGCAAGACAGGATATTTTCTTTTCCCAAACTGGACCTGGTACATTTGGAAAAGCAGCAGATCGTGTTTCTCTGGGCGGGCATGTTTTTTAATGGCAAAGATGATAAAAGTGGGTTAAAGACTATTTACAAGGCGTTCAGCTGTTTATGACCTCGGGGCTTCCTACAACTTGACGGAGTCTCAGGGTGATATCATGGGAGGGGCACGAGCTGCCTGTTGGCATCCAACTTTGTATTTGGCACAGAGACTCTTATCAACATCAACAACAGTGGCTGTGTTTTTATGCTACTGTTCCAAACCACCAGGAATTGTGTGTGGTGTTAAATAATAGTGTCTTGGAGAAAATGCCAGCTGAACTTCAGCATGAAATAAGTGGGGGAAAAAAGAAAAGTCATAGTGCCTGAAAAATTTGTGTGAAAGTATTTTTTTGTATCCTGAATCATGAGGGAGGAAATCTTAACTGTGTCATGCTATTGTTTGCAAGGTGGGTTGGCAGCTGAAGAACTTGGTGAACTTGTTGCGTGGGGACCCTGCAGGAGTCACCCTGACATTGAAGAAACGCCCACAGAGCACACTCACCTCAACTCCTGCTCTGCTCAAGAACATGAGATGGAAACCATTGGCTCTGCAAGTATGACTACGACTTTCATCCTCCACACTTATGTTGGTGTCTGCCTGCTTTTATTTCTTATAGTCCTATTCACCCACAAAGAGCTCCCGCTACTGGGGTCATCCCTCAAGGGGGAGGGTGAGGTCTGGTGCGTGTTCTGGGATGGCTGTTACACTGTTGGGTTTTCATAAGGTGGCGGGTCTGAGTGGCGGGGAGATGGCCGTAGATGAACCCTGCTCACAGCCTCGGATGAGACCTCCAGCTCCTGTTCCCTCCTGTAGCCTCACACCACAGAGCTTCAGTCCTGCATGGAGGTGCTGTTCTCAGCCTTCAGGACATCTGGGTGTCCTACTTCAATAATTTACAGCAGGATAAAATTGGAATTTGTTATTCTTCTGCTGGTCGATCAAGGCCTGACCTCCTTCTTGCTTTGTTAAAGTTCTGAGCAAGTTCAAGTCCATACCCATTTTTGCAGGACCAGGTTTGTGCTGGTCTTTTCTCGAGGAAGCCACTGACCATCCCAACAACCCTGGTTGTGCTCCCCATGAAAGGAGAGCAACTGAAGGATCCTACTTGGACTATTTTTCTTGCCTGTCTCACTGAGGCCAGTGCACTAAGGTGCCCAGCTCAGAAGAAGCATCCAGCAGCCACTGCTGCAACTTGTCATGCTCCTGATCTAGTGGTCCTCCTCCTCCCCCTCTCCTCCTCTGGTGACTCAGAGACCGTCAAACTACTCGGGGCTCCTTAGTGCCTGCTGGACGGTAGCATCGGTGCTGGTGACAATGATGGGTTACGCGTGTGTCTAAAGCTACACACCTGTCCTTCTCAGGGCCAACTGCTTTTCTCCTCAAAGCTATTTCACCTTCACCTTCATACTTCCAGTATCAACCTTCCGGCTGTTTCCACAGATGCACGTTTACGTTGCTGGTGTAACTCGCTCACTCTGTCATGCCTGCATGTGCATTGTGAGTGTCTGTGAGTGTAAAGAAGAATCGCCCTCCTCCCACCAGCTGGGCGAGTCGAGGGTGACATTTCAACACAGTCTGTAAAACGCATGAGCCAGACACTGACACTGTCATGTGTTTCCAGCAGCCTGAATTTTTACAATGTTTTGTGTCATACACATGAGTGGATAAAGTTATGGGCCGCTTAATCATAAAACTATGTCCAGAGTACTGCAGAGGGCACAGCTTATAGAAAATAGAATATAAGTTATGTAATGTAGTCTATAAATATATTCGTAGCCTTCTAAAACTTAAACTGGGGAAGTGCTGTTCTGGGATCAGCGCTTGGGCCATAACATGATAATATACTGCAGGAACCTGTGCAGAAAAGAAAAAAAAATCTTTACCACTGTGCATGTGAGGGATGAACCTGTTGTGAAGGCTCTCTACACCCACACTCACAGAATCTGGAGTTACAATACAAAATTAATGTGTGTGTGTGTGTGTGTGTGTGTGTGTGTATCTGCGTGATTGTTTGTGTATATATCTGTTTTTATCTGTGCTCATGTTGCCAAATGAGTTTGCACAGAGAGATGTCGAAATCAATTCAATGACAAACTTAGAACTAGAGATCAGAGAGTACAAATTAAAGGTGCGCTAGAATTATAGTAGCACCTTCAAAATAAAATACAATCTACCATAATACAGGAGAACTGAAACAATCACTAACTTTTAAGAACACTTCTTTTAAATATACTCATGGGGATTCCTCTGTTTGTTAGAGGTATTTTTTTTTATTGAAATCATTAGCGTCATTTAAATGAAACATTTAACTAATTGGTTGAAGCATTGTTCAATTCACAAGCTGACATTTCAGCCCTGAGTGGCATCTGTTGTCCTACTTCGGCTCCACCAGTGACATTATTAGGAGTGAACGCCAGAGCCAGAGTGGGTAGAAATGAGAGGGATGTGTATTAATGTAGCCCAGGCTTTCTTTGAGTCCCAGACCAGAGAAAATGTTTTTACTCTCCCGAGGCCCTGAAGCGCAGCATTGCTCAGCGCCCCCACCCCCCCACCCCCCTTCACATCCTCACATTCGTCTTCTTTACCTGAATTCAGTTCTGGCACTTTGTAAGGAGAGAAAAGAAGTAAAAAAAAACAACAACAACAACATGGAAATTGAATTGGTTTGGTTTTGGTGAGATGCGACAAACATTAAAGGTCATCTGTTATTGAAAAGAATATCTTGTACTGGACGCCCCTCAGAAGCTCTGACACATTCTGGTTTTATGATGGAAAACGATTCCTAATACATCTTTGTCAGCTGCGAGTTTTCAGCAGTGATGAATCAGGTTTTTACTCATTTGATAAGCGATTCCGTGATTCCATCGACGTAATAGAAGTGTTCTACCACAGGATTAGATTACAATGCTAATCAAGTTCTTAAGTAAAATAAATGTTTCAAGAATATAATTCAAATATATTACCATATTATTTTGTTATAAGGCTGAAGTTAAAAACGATTTAAATCTATCTGTATTGGCTTCGACCTCCTTTTCCTTGAACTGAAGGAGAGAGATGGCTGGAGCGGTTATCTTGTTAGGAGGGTAACATCAGAAATATACAGTACACTGTTCATTTCACGCTTGACATGCTCAGCGGCACAGTCTAACTGAACTGCTGTGAACTCAAAAAATTTCAATGTGTCAATTCCTGTAACTGTTCCTCTCTCTTTCTCTGTCTCCCTGTCGCTCTCTCTTTCACACATGCTCACACACTCGCACTCACTCACACACAGCCAATCTTCCCTCAGAGCCCCGGCAGCAGCGTCGCCACGCCTACCAGCACTTTAAGCACTCCATCCAGGAGGAGTAGCTGCGCCCTGCAGGACCTCTACATTCCCCCCCCTCCAGCGGAACCCTACACCCCCAGGTGAACACAGGATGGCATGTAAAGCACATAGAAGTTCGTATATAGAGCCAAATTTAAAGCTCACGCTCTATTACATTTTAGTTTAAAACCCGACACAACCACCCACCATGACCTCAATAATCATCCTAAATTAGAATTTTAACCTTTCCTCATCTACAAAAACTGAAAAATGATTGGCTTTTTTTAGTATAGCTCATGTCAAAGCTATTAGATTTCATTTAAGGAGTAAAATTGGCCAGGGAACAAAAGGATGGATTGGTCTGGTGTGTATGAGTGGAGGTGATGGGAAATGCAGTGCAGGTGTGCAGATGGGTGGAGAGATTAGAGGCAGCGAGCAAAGACGGGTAGACTGAGGTCACTGCAGGGCATTAGGGAGTGACAGGACCCGGGATGACAGCAAAGGTTCGTAACGTTGAGAGACGAGAGCGTAAGATGATGGCACAGAGACACCTGACACTTTGAATCCGGACAGTGTGACATTTTGACTTTCTTGTTGCCATAAATATTCAGTATTGAATCAAACTGAAGCCCTCCATGTACTCTGATACATATTGTCAAGCTTCAAAGTTTTAAAGTATTGAGAAGTGGACGATCAAAACAAACAAAAAGCCTCATGCTTTGAAAGAAACAGACCAAACTTTTGGGAAATACACTTATTTGACATCCTCTCCAGAGTCAGACAAGAAGATAGATACCCGTCTCCCCTCTGTAGGGAACTGAGACCCACAGAGACCTGCTGATCGCTAGTTAGCTAAGCACAATTCATGGTGGTAGTTGAGAAGTGTTAGCGTACCTCATTCAAAAGTCAACAAAATTGCGATACTCCAAAATAGTCTTTGCCTTCATTAATATAAGTAGAGTTTTGCACAACATTCACTATGAACTAACAATGTAAATATATACTGTATGTATATAATTTTACAATCTGATACATAGCCGGATCTACTTTCCTGACTGTGAAACTTCAGCCAACAAAAAAAATTGTGGAAAAGCGACTGCTGCTACTAATCTGCACCAACTTTGTAAGAAAGGATCAGAAGGACAGGAGAAACCAAGATTCTTCACCTTATAATCATACATATCCATCCTCTTGTCTGGATCTGTAGAGGACAGCAAATAAGTGTGTTTCTGAAAGGATGGCATGTTCCTGACAGTTCTGACCACTTTCATACTGAGGGTAGAAAAGTTTGATGATTCATTGCTGTTTCTTTTCTGGTCCCAAATCTTTATCCTCCTTCTTTCTGTAACTGTAGAGATGACAAAGGAAATCTGCAAGGTGACGATCCTCAGTCAGACATCCATGTCGCTAAAGGATCTGAGTCACCAAACTCCTATCTGGACCAGGAGTGTCGGCAGCGATATCCCCTGGTGGAGGAGGACTCGATACTGTACTGTTACGAGTATGATCAGAACCAAGAAGTGTCATCTGTCCGCAGAGGGAGCACTCCTACCTATGGTGAGACCTGTGTGTGAGCTCGCTGCTTTAATCATAAGACCTGGCAAATCTAATGCCTGTAGGTTTGAGATGTCTGCAGCTCTTCAATGCGTGTGTGTGTGTGTGTGTGTGTATTTGTGTGTGTGTGTATATTTGTGTGATATTTACATTCCCTGTGCCTCCTTGCTCCAGGCAGGCTCAGGCCCATCTCAATGCCACTGGAGTACAACTGGGTGGGAGACAACGAAGACCTGGCCAAGCTGAAGAGAGAGAGCAGGAGAGGTGAGTGGGAGGCAGTGGGAGATCGAAAAAGAGAGGAAGGCATCTGTGGTGAGTGGGTGGATATCTCATAATATCCTCACCCTCTCAGATGTCAAAGCCAAAAAGCATAAGGATGAGCTGGCCTGTCAAAACTGATAACATGCTGGATATCAATTCCTGCTTCTATCGCTTCCATATGTTCATAATCTATCCTTGCTACTTCATCTTTCTCTCCCTCTCGCTCTTTCTCTCTCTCTCTCTCTCTGTTTCCCCCCTCGCTTCTGCCTGTTTGGATATAAAAAGTATGCTGTTGCTTTGGCAACTGTATTATATTTTTTCTGAGATGTTCATATTTTGTTGGTGACTGTTTAGTTAGGTGGTAAAAGGAGTGGGAGGAGACTGAATTGCTTTATTCCTGTCTCAAAGAAAGACTTGAGTGATGTGTTTGTTTCCTCTGGGAATGGTGGTGATATGTTACTCCTTTGGGCTTTTCAGCAAAGGGGATATTGCTAAATTTATCTACAGGAGATGGTATTTGAATGTTTTGAGGGCTTCCTGCCTGACAACAGCTCTCTTTGTAGATTTTTTTAATACCTTTCAGAAATTGAAGGAGCAGTCTTTTAAAACTAGTATGTGGATAAACTTCCCTGGTCCAGGTTGAGAGGTTATTTGAGAAGTCAGATATGTTTTTGAAGTGCTGAAATGCATAAATTCCACATGTGTGCATTAGAGAGTGTGTGTGTCCCCGCAGAGAATTCATTGTTGCGTTTTGCGAGTGAAGACAAAACCCCAGGGGAAGACTTCCTGTTGGGACGCAGCCTCAGTCAGAATAGGAGGAGGACAGAGAGGGGAGGCAGCCCCACCCATTACACCCTTGTCCCCGCCCTCCAGATGGAAGTCTCCTTGTCCACATCCAGCTCTGACTCTGCCTCGCTCTATCATGTCAGTGCCCGTGTCATCATGAAAGTCAAATTTTCTGTTGCTAGGTGCAGGAGATACGATTCTCAGCATGTGGCTATTCTGTTCTATTTTGCAGGTGTTTGAGCGATCCTCGCTGCTGTCAAGGTCAAAGAAGAGTAAAGGTAAGAGAGTTTATTTAGATGGTTTTGCTTGAGCGCTCATGTGCACTCAAACCCAAAAGTAGGTGTTTCATAAAGAGTTTTCATTACTGACGTCTCATCTGTTCTGCTCCCTTGCTGGCGCCTGCAGCTGGAAGCCCCATGTCTTCAATCAGTAAACGACGGATTTCCTGCAGGGACTTGGGTCAGGGTGACTGTGAGGGCTGGCTGTGGAAAAAGAAGGACGCTAAAAGCTATTTTTCACAGAAATGGAAAAAGTATTGGTTCATCCTGAAAGGCACGTGCCTGTACTGGTACATGAACGAGGAGGTGAATATAATGGCTTTTCTCGAATTTTAAAGAAAAAAAGGTAATTCACAATGTGTCGTTTTTTTTTCTAATTTTATTTTTGTAAGGCTCTCTGATTTATCTCTGATTTTCCTCACCGCAGGACGAGAAGGCAGAGGGCTTTGTCAGTCTCCCAGAGTTCAAGATTGATCGTGCCACTGAATGCAGAAGAAAGTTGTAAGCGCAGATTTTTTTTTTTTCAGGCTTTCTGGATTGGTATTGCTTTTCTATTACTTCTCAAAATGATACAAAAGTGAATTCAAGCTCAGCGCAGAGGTTATCAAGTGCAAATTGGTTCTTGGCAGGAAAATAAAAGTTGCGAGGTTGACCATGCGTGGCAGAAAATTTAGAGAGCCTGACACGCAAATAAAATGCACATTTACATCTTTTTTTAATAATTAAATCAAAAAAGGGTGGTGAGGGTGAGGGGGTCCATTTTAAAATCAGTAAATTAGACATAAATTGGTACTTTATATTACTTATTATTTATCATTATCAGATTTCATGTTTATTTACCTTTCCCACAGGTTTCTACATTTATTAAAAGTACTTCCTCATTTATATTTTTTAATTGATGAATCCATTCATTTATCAATTTTCCCCTTTTATATATTTTTTAATATTACAAAAATTAATAAAACACAAATACAAATGTAATAAATAAAATGTAAAATGAATAAATAAAGAAATTTGCATGGTAAGGAAAAATAGATAAATAACAGTAAATAGATGCATACATAAAAAAGGAAATAAGGAACAGAGGCAAATAATTAGTTTATCCGATCAATTATTAATGCTAAAACTAATTTGTAATATCTTCGCCTTCTTAAAATCGCCTAAGCAAATTTTTTCAGAAAACACCAAAAAACTGGAGACAAAACATCATAAGCTGTTTTAGGCAAAAAAAAAAAAAAAAAGGTCAAAAAATGACTTGGGCAATTATTTTAAGAAGGTGATGATATGACTTTTGGTGCATTCAATTCAGTTTCATTGTAAATATCTGTTTCTAGGTCGATTAGTGGCCATGCCAACATATTAGATTTGCTGTGGTTTTAAGACCCGAGCCGAGTAAAGTAAAAACAAACCACATTGTTGGGTGATATTGTGAAGAACCTGACATTTGATAGTGCTATTAATCCTACCCGTGGCACTAATTAGCTAATTGTTTGTACCCCTGCCGTTGCGCTTATTGGATCGATGATTTTTCATGACAAATCAGTCAACTTGATGGCTTTGGGCTGATTCAAAGGTCGGGACCCAAGCGGTGATGTGTGGTGCATTTTATGTAGAAAACATTAATGCAAGTAGGGATGTGGTGATAAGGATTTTCCTTTTGTATCTAGATTATGCAATGATAACATGTTTGCATGCACACTAATGAAAGTGACTCAGACTTTCTTACAGCCCCCAGCAAATAAGCAGAACTGTGTATTTTATGATGCAGTTTTGCATCAGTCTGGATTACCCTGTATGATCATGTGCCAAGTTTATCTTCTGTATTCTTATGTTAATGAAATCTATATGTCCCCGGTCTTGTGCTCGTGCAGTAAATTCACTCTTGCGTCTCTTTCAGTGCTTTCAAGGCTTGCCATCCCAAGATAAAGACCTTTTACTTTGCGGCAGAAAATGTAGACGACATGTCCCGGTGAGTTAATGAGGCTGAGATAGTCACGCTGTTAACGCTCTCAATCCCACATCTGCAACCTCTTTTAATCCGCCTAACTGGACTCCCCACTCTCTTTGAAATGATACAGTTTTGTTAAATGATTGGTCAGACGCGCGCGCGCGCACACACACACACACACACACACACGCTCTTATGAACACAAGATGTTTGATAGGAGATTAAACTGCTGTGCATCATGGCTGTTATACTCCCCCTCAGGTGGCTGAGTCGTCTCAGTATGGCGGTGGCAGGTTACTCAGAGCAGGAGAAAATTCTGGACCGAGGTGAGATTAGTCACAGGCTCTGTTCACAGAGGAACCTTGGTTGTTCTGGTTGCCTATCATCTGTTATTGAAATTAAGGAGCAGGACACCAACCTGTTACTTTTAGATTCAGGAGTCATTTTTAAATAAGCAATGACGAGTGCAAGGATGGTTCTTTGTCGTTCTTCACGGCCGTGATTCATTTCCTTATCACGGGTTTGCAGCAGAAATGTATTTATTTGTCATCCTCTCCAGAGTCAGACAAAATAGAGAACCTTCTGTCCTCTGTGTGTGTGCTAAGGAGCTGAGACCCACAGAGTTAGCTTAGCACAATGAATGGTAGTGGATGGTAAGTGTTAGCATACTCCCAACAAAATCATGAAATAGATTAGGTTCAGGATCTTGGTTTGATCAGAAGCAATCGTGTAGTTGATGACTTTTGACTGAGTTATGCTAACACTTCCCTTTCACAACCATTCATTGTGCTAAGCTAACTAGCAGTCAGCTGTTCTTGATGGGTCTCAGCTCCCTGCAGAGGAGCGAAGGGTATCTATCTTTTTGTCTGCCTCTTGGGAGGATGATCAGTCCTATATTTCCTTTAATTAGCATGTTCCTTTAACACCTTGACCAACAGAAGAAACCAAGTTATTTACTCATTTATTTCTCCAGTTCATTTGATAATGTAAATTATGTTCAGATGAATTACAAATGTAAGATCCTTTTCTATGTGTTTGCTTTTTTGGGGGTGGGTTTGGTATCTGTAAGTTTGTATTGGATCCTTCCAGTTGTCGCCCTCATGATTAATAATCTGCCTTAATTAATACCATCTGTTGAGGGAAGTTAATTATAAACACATCACGCAGGTGCAAGGATCTCAAAAAACTAGCAGCCATAAAAAGAGGGAATGGCTTCACACCTACACCCAGCCACCAAAGTTTATCAAAGATAACATTTTGATCCTTTTCTGGTTTGGAGTAAGTGTGCAGGTCTTATCGCTTTTTCATCAGTTATTATCATATCACATTTGCTATCAATGGGAGTTTGATGAAAAAGAATTGGAGCTAATTGTCTTTAATCATGATCCAAGATCAGCTTGTGTAAAATTGTTGCACTTATCTAGAAAAAGACCCCAGTTGTTATATGGAGAATTATTTCTAGATGAGCTGCAAAGCCATTTTAGCACCTCTTCCCGGTTTCACCTCTGATTCAGGCATCTCCGTTTTGTGCTTAGCATAAAGGCTAAATTTAGGAGTGGAAGGCAGGCTTGTTGTTTCTATATTCTCACAAAGTGACAGGAAATAATGTAACTAACCCTTGTTCTATTTAGAGAAGCTTGAAACCTTGCAAAGGTGGGTGGGTGGAAGCCAGTTTGTCACTGGATTTATGAAGAGGGGGCTCCCTTTATCACAAGAAAATGTCTAATTTTGGCACAAAACGCCTCCTGAAGACTTAACAGGACGTTCTTGCATCCTTATTTCTTTTATTTTTTATACAGTCAAAAGTAGCAGGACTCATCTGCATCACTCCTACACTGACGCAAATGTAGGCAAGGCTGATCATTCCACAGCAGCTATAACTATGTGAATCGATAGACTCTTAAATGTCCGTCCGGCTAACCTGGGGAATTTGTTGTGTTGCTGCATTTAAGGAGTCTGATTTGGTTTAGAATCGATAACACAGTGCTTGTGTATGGCAGATTACTGGAGTGAGAGCGATCATGAGGACATGGAGATGCCTGCGATGCCCAAACAGGACAGTCCACCACCCCCTTATGACACCTATCCCCGAGCATCATCAGTGAGTCTGTCCGCCTGTTGTTAAATCTGTAGATGCTGGTCTTTTTTCACTTGCTTAACACCCACTTGTATTTAGGTGAGTCCCTACTTGGAGCCCAAACGTGGCCACCTCTCCTCCTCGGACACGTTCCAGTCACGTTCCTCTCATGAGGAGTACCACCCTGAGCCTCAAGAGGGCGGCAGCAACAATGGTGTCTCTCCTGGTCAGAAGACAAGCAACCACCGAAATTCTTGGCAGGACCAGATGGAGAGTAACGCCAGGATGCACTACCTCCAGACATATCCTGCCGAGGAGCCCCTGATGTCAGGGGATAGAGACCAAGTTGCGATGGAGTACCGTAGACAGTCCACCCTGCCTGCACAACGCAGCCTGCTGCAGGAACAGTATCGAGCCCTGCCTCTGCCGCTCAGGTCCAGCATCGATTCGGATACGGGAGGGAAACCCCGCAGCTTCACACTACCGAGGGACAGCGGGCTTCATGCTATCCTGGCTTCTACTGCTGGAGCATCTGACCAGAGAGAGGCCCAGCACTTCCAGCTGGACCGGTCCAGAGACATAGGTCAGACACCAGGAGATGATTCTCACTGTAGACCCAGATCACAAGGCATAATCAGAAGCCAGGTCATTGCGAACCCACATTCATAAATTCAGAAGATTCATAAATGACAACAAATGTCTGGCGTTATTGCTTTTTCTGTTCTATATCTTTCTAAAGTGACTATTTGTGTGACTTCAGATGGTTGGCCCCACAAAACTAGCGATCTCAATTTGAGATAACAGACACGCTAAATGATAATTCATGATTGGTAGTCATGACTTTACAACACGCTCAAAGTTATATATATATATTTTTGTATTTTTCCTTGAAATGTTCTCTTATTAGAAGGCTTTAGCAATCTGGCTGAGACCATGACAATTTCTCCAGATGTCAAGACTCACCGTTCTAATACTTTACATCCGCCTCTAGAGCCACAAAGTGTTGAGCAAGTACGTTTGGACCACGAGAGCCAGCAAATGTCAGAGGTTGAACACTTGCTGTTAGTACTTTATTGGATTCGATATGAAGCCAGCCCATTCGCTGTCCCCTGAAGCCCTCCAGGGCAGTTATCTAAGTGTGATGAAATTTAGTGTCTTATTTGATACTAAGTTATCTTGACAGGTCTCTCTCTTTCTCTCTCTCAAACTCAACCCCTTTCTCTCTCTCTTTTTCTCTCTCTCCCAATCGAGATGTCATTGCGCCTCCTGGCAGTGTTTGGATGCTGGAGCGAGAAGGAATCCTTTCAGTCACGTTAATGTCGAGAATTCTAAGCAGCATAAAGAAAAATGTGCCGGGGGTGGGGTGGGGGGTGGGGGTCCTCTCCTCTTGTCCTCATTTATCTATTGCTCTACCATTCACTGCCTTCACTGCTGTTTGTAAAGACGAGAGAAACAGGCTGCAAATAAAGCACAAAACATGTCAGAGCGCAGCCCCAAAGCTTCAGAACGTACCAGCCCCCCTCCAAAAAGACGAACAGATTTAGAAATGTAGTATTGAAATCATGCTAACAGAGGGCGCTGTTTCACAATAATATAGCAATGCGTTCTCCACTCTTAGTGGGCTCCTTTACAAAATCCCTAAATGAAGAGACATACCATAGAATGTAGGGTATTTAAAGAGCAAAAAATGTGCATTACTGTATATTAGCTCAAAAATCAGCTGACATGCAGTCGTATGGCTTGTAACCCCCAAAAGTTGATGCACCATTGATGACTCCTCAATCCTCCTGCTAGGTCATGGAAGGGAGTTCAGGATGCAGGCGGACTCTCTGGGGGATTTGTACCGGGCTCTGCACCAGACCAGTCTGTCCACCTCAGCTGACCACAGATCAGCCAGCCGCCTGGAGTACAAGCGCTCATTTGTTCGAAGAGTTAATGACCCCCTGCTCAATGACAAGCTCCACCGCCTTCGCATCCTCCATAGTTCACTAAAGGTACTAAATAAATATTAAATATTTTGGGGATTTCTTCTAATTTTTTCCTCCACTTTTTCACAGAATGTCCCTCTACAGGACACAAATCGCTCATTGGGGTTTTTAGGCTAGCCGATGACGTCGGAGGATCCTTGAGTTATCGCTTCTGTCTGTGCCTCGTGCAGCTGGCATCTTAGAACAGGCACTGGAAACCTACTTTCACCTGCTCAGCTCACCATCCCCTCCTCTCCTTTTCCAACTCCGTCGACCTGGCTCACCATGCAGGAGCACACAGAGCTTCGACGCCCTTCTCCTTCTCGTGTTCTTTACAGATGACAGGTGTCACGAAAGGCAAAGATGGTTTGGTAAACGAAACTGTAAACTCACAGGGTTTATCGCTGGTAAATAAGCACTTTGTGTCCGTGTCAAAGACTTGTAGGAGAGCTTTGTAATCCATTGCTCTCGTGCATGGCCGACTTCCGTCACTTTTTTGTTTTTGTTTTTTGTTTTTTGTAACAGTTTTGAAGATCATGCTGGAGTTGTGTACAGCTGCTAAGCTGGATGGAATGAAAAGCAAAACTGTTTTGGATGTACACAACATTTTGTTATGCATGTGTGTATGGTTAATGAGTATGTTTGGTCCAGCTCTGTAATTCATTGCAATTCAGTGTAATTCATATATATATATATATATATATATATATATATATATATATATATATATATATATATATATATATATATATATATATATATATGAATGAACACACACGTATATTTAATATTAAATAACTGCAGTGACTACACAATGTTTTGGGGTACTTATACAAATTGTAAACCAAGTGCTGTGCCTCAGTGATTGTGAATGTACATTGTACTTTTCCAAGAGAAATGACAGAAAATACACAAAGCAAGCAATTCCTCAAGCAGGAGTGTAAGAATAGGATGCTTGGCAATAATGAAGTATTACTGTAAATTACAAAGGAATGACCAGAACAGTTGTCTATTTTTGTATGCATGCCGTCTACCCGATTGTTTGTAAAACAGCTTTTTATTTAGGATACCGGTTTCAAAGCCCTTGACCACATTGTGTTTTTAAGACTAATTTTGTCTCAGACAATTGCATAAGTTTATTTTTTTTGTATGTGTTCACAACAAAAAACTGTATTTATTAAGTGTTCAATGTAAGAGCATGCTTTGTATAACTTATACACATTTCCATGCCATTTAACTGACATTGCACAAGTGTGCCATATTGTAGCTAAAATACTTCAAAATAAAAGATTTAAAGTATGGCATGGGCACACATAGAACACTATTTTTAGATATTGCTCCTACCAGGGAGCCCAGTAAAAGGTTCTTGCGGTAGATTATGATAATAAACGCCCTCAGCCTCAGGCATTCTTGTAGGATCATAGAAGAAGAACACTGGAAGCTGCTGTCACACCTGGAGTGTAAAATATGTTCAAAGTATTTTGCACATTTCCTTCTTAATTTCCTTGTTTTACCATTAAATACAGTTACAAATCTCGACTGATTGGTATTTGAAGATTTCATGTATTAAAAGGTATGTCCCTGCAGAACAGGGTCAGAAACTCATATGCCAGTGGATGGAAAGTCCCGCTGATGCATTGTTGAGCAATTCTGTGTAATGAAGACATTCGTCAGACACAAGAAACAGGCTAGAGACTCAGAGTTGGCTTACTCTGGACTACTTTAATGGACGTCCATGACAGATGTAAGAGGTTCGCCAGAGACGAGGTTGAGTCAGCTCCCCCACAACATCTATGTCTAACATTTGTAAATAATCATACTTACAATGTCGGGCGCTACCCAGTACTGCAGAATTAAAACATCCTACACAGTTGTGACCTTCATGTTGTCTTAACACAGCTACGCATACAGACAGCGCTGGCACCGTGATTGTCAGCTTTGCTGTCAGTTGGTGTTCCCACAACAAATTTACAAATATGACAGGCAACACAGGTTCACCCCCGATTCAGGCCAAGGCCCTGGGGTCGCACCAGTTGTTGACCTTACAGACAAATTACGAAGCTGAGGTACGAGAGAGTTAAAACAGAGGATACCAGCTAAAATTCCTTATCATGCATCAGGAACTCAACACGGCGTGACATCATCACTTCACATGTCATTCATAGCAGTGGCTGGTCATGTCTTGTCTAAGTGAATGAGAAGCGAATGTGATTAAACAACATGGAGAGACTGGAGAGGTCATGTTTTTGCATAGGCATCAGTATTCAGAGCACAAATAGAAGACACACGTTCAATGCTTAATTAAAAACAAAGCACCCTCTCAGCTACATTATATTCACTTGCCGGTTTTTCCTGCTGAAAAGCTTTAACAGTCGCAGCCTTATAACTTCAATACTGAAACCATAAATTACCGGATTAAGAATTGGCGGGAATATCAAAAAATAGAGAGATAAAAACAGCTTGCTTTGATAAGGCAGTTGGCTGATGTTGAAACGAGTTTGCGCTATTTCAAAAAAGCACCCGATGGAATAATTCATTATTGCTAGTAGGTGGGGGGTTCAGGTCCGGAGGGCTTTGAGCTTAGATTTGTTAAATGACAATACACATACCCTTAGGATGTGTACATATGAATAAAATATCATGATGAGCTGTGGAAGTGTGTATAGAACTACAGATAGAAGGCCGATCGCGTTCACAACAGATGTAGAGCATGAGCATGCAAGTTTCACCAGCAAGTAATTGAGGCAGTAAACCTTTTCAATGGTTTTCTCACAGAACCTCAGCTGAAGAGTGAAGATTAAAAACAATAAGAAATGCCAGCATTGGATAAATCCACATGAAAACAATAAGTTTAACAATTCTCTGTGACATGATTGCGTGATAAGGCAGCGGGTAACAAATAGCAACGTATCTATCATAACCCATCACTGCTAGAATGGTAAATTCAGTGATGGCGTATGTGTGTATAGCATAGATCTGTGTCTGACAGAACGATAGAGATATCTTATGTGTGCGTGAGAGTATGTTGCTCAGCATTGCCGGCAGTAGCGCGGTGCTTCCAAACAGACCGTTCACTGCTAAGTTGCACAGCAACAAATACATGGGCTCGTGCAGGGTCTTCACTTGATAGATCACGCTGATCAAAGTCACATTTTCAGCAATGATGGTTACATAAAGAATCAGGAACACGAAAAAATAGACTGGCTTTAGGTCTTCCATTCCAATGGCGACAGAGTAAAATATTTCACCTCGGTGAAATTTTTCATGGTGAAGAAATAGAACAAATACATGTAAAAACACCTGAGAGCATATTACAGAGTAGATGAGGTCTGCTGACCCCCCCAACCTGTGTGTCACGGCACCAAGCTGCTTTTATATTCTACTTTTCTTCCCTCAGGCGGGTCACGTACTCTTATTCACATAGCAGTGACATCACGGAACTCAAAGGTCAAATATTACAATTCTCACTGGTATAGAACATTAATTAACACTGGTTTGATTTTTTATCTGCGCGCAACTCATCAGCAAAGATAACGGGCGTTTTGCTGTGCTACTGTTCAGTTTATCCATAGATGTCATTCACTGCTTGTTCTAGCCACCAAGTGTACATTAGTGTTTATTGAAAATATCTATTTACTTATCTTAATTTTGTTACTTAACAGCTGTGAAGTTTCCATTTTTTTCTCCTCCAAGAGCGTTTCCCCTGTATTCCTCCACCTTCGCAACAGTTTCTCCAAAGATGTAACAGGCTTTTCCTTATGGACCGCATGGCCACACAAAAACCATGATGCTGCAAGCGTAGAAGCCAAGCTAACTATTAAAGTTAGATGAGGAACATCATCCCGCCTATCAGCAATGTGGCAGTTTAAAGTGAACCTTTTGCATAAATCATAAAAGGCATGAAGATACTGTGTGAAATGAAAGCCATATTAATGTAGTTTACATGAAATTACAGGTGAAAAAAGATTATATTTATTTAGAAAATCAAGATAAAATGGGATAATGAACTGTATTAATTTACAATTACAAATAATTGTGAGACGTTTAAATGCAACGCTGCTTCTCAAAAACACAACAAACAGACGACAAACCTGTTGCGGGGGATCTAAGAATACAGGAGTTTATAATCTATCGGCAGAGAGGAAATGTATTTAAGGCTGAAGGGATTCACTGCTTTAATGATATTAATACCACTTCTCTGGTTTACTGTACATGAATCCTGTGTAAAGATCCGAAAAATGTACACTGATGTTGGGGAAGCAACCAGCAGAGTTCTGAGTCAGTTGCAGTTGTATGAGTCATCATTAAGTGTGACGCAGCTGCAAATCTGTCAGGGCATGTTGAGGATGACCTCAGGTCAAAGGTCATTATGTGAAATAAGCGAGGTCATTTGATTTATAGCTGAATTTTTGAAGAATTGTTAAGAGTTCCTCTTCATCCAGCATCCTCTGCACATGTATGTCTTGTCCTACTCGTGCGCTCATCGCTTGTGTAAAGTTATGTAGAACAATGTGTCATCTGCATGTTCATGACACAATCTTCTCCTGCATCGGCTTCACCTGATAAAAAAGAAAGTGCACCTGCGGTGTTTTGGGAATGAACAGCACCACACAGAACAGGTGACAGCTCATAATCAGGCTGTCTGTGCGATAGCGCCGCACTGTAGAGGAGGGTACAGCTGACCACATCCACCCGTCCTTTCATCACTGACGAAGAGGCCTATGTGGGGCTGTTTTCCCTTGAGGACAATAGGCCAAAGGTTTTTGTTCAGTGTGAAAGGGTTTAGGTAATGAACTGGACAGAAGCCTCAGTTAAAGAACCTGCTGGTCTGAGAGCACGGAACGTTTTATTTTATTTACAAATGTTCTAGACCTGCACCGATTCCTCTGAAGACAAAAAGCATGTTAAAAAGTAGGAAAAGTTTGATATTTCAGGTCTTAATGTGTTTTAATACTTTACTGTTGATTGTTTATGAATATCTTCGTTATTGTTGCCTGAGACCTGTAATAGCACCTGTTTCATCACTGTTACGGCAAGGTCATTTATTCTCCTGGTGCTGGTCTCAGGTCAGGCCGGCTCTTGCTCATTAGTTAAACTGTAATTGCTTCCACAGGGATGACTACTGACCGCTAATGAGTATCATGTTATAATATATATTATTAGTATATATATGTATCTGGCTACTTGTGGCCTATTCCAATTTCCCCTTGTTAAATTACAAAACACAGTATTAAGATGTCCCATCGAGTTAGGACTAGGTTTTCTTTGTTCCTGCGAGTGAGTGAGTGAGTGAGTGAGTGAGTGAGTGAGTGAGTGAGTGAGTGTTGAAAAGACCTGAATCCCGACATCACTACAGCTTCTTTGAGACTGAAACCCCAGCATTCCCAGCCTTCCCAGCAGTCCCGGCCCTCCTGTCTCTCCCAGTCCTCTCAGTCCTCTCGGCCCCTTCTTGGATCTCTTCCTCTTACCACTATGATCCAAAATCCAGATCAATTCGCCTGCTCACCACTTTTGTTGATTATCTCTGCTTAGAGGTGTAAGTTCCAATGATGCCAATCCATCTCTCTGTCAGCAGTAGGGGCGGTGACCGAAGTGTGTCCAGGGTGGCGTTGGCTACTCCTGATATCTGATTGTCGCCTTCTCCCCTTATTTATTAGCTATTACTCAGCATCTCATTTATTGGGACACTTTTCCAATCCATAAGCTGAAGCATTGCACAATTAGGTGCTTTTCCACCCATCTGGCGTACTTTTGACCACTTTTGGGCTAGAAAAACAGCTTTCAGATGGTCAGATTGAAAAAAAAACGGTATAGGGTGGGTACATATTTACACATCTACAGTGTTTGGTACATATTTGGGTGTTGATTCACAGATTGGTCTTATTGTTTGTTATTCACTTCTCCGGTGATACACGTTTTACTCCCCGGAGCAGCCACCGAATGTAGTTCCACCACTGGTCAGCAGCCAAACAAGGATGTGATGTTGGACACCTTCTTCAGGTTGTTCCTCCCCTTTGTTTCACTGGAATTGTCTGTTCATTTCAAGTACAACATGCAGCTGGTTTGTATTAAAATGTTAAATTAATCATTTAGTCTCCTTGAATTCAACTCAAGTGTTGTCATTTGGGAATCCTGTCAACATAAGACGATATATATTCACCATTAGAGAAGAGGATTAAATGAATTTATGTGGGCTTCACATTTGACGGGGTATTTTTGTTTTTTTTATCATTCATCAACATCTGTCTTCAACACTTCTGATTTACAGATTTTGTCTTCAGGTTTTATTGATTAATTAATATTATTATTACATAATGTGTAGTGATTTGTATCATGTATTCTTACAGGTCATTGTTTTTTTAATTCATTGTCCTTGACTGTGAAGTCAGTTTCGTTTATAAAATGTAAAAAAAGAGTTTGAATAATTTAATTGTCTTAATAAGATTCTGCTTGCATGGAGAGACCCAACAAAATCTCTGCTGAAAAACATGAGCATGTGCATTTATTTGTGTTCACAATGAGAATAGAACAAACTCACAGATCTGTTTTTTTTTAAACTTTTATTTATGGTTGCTTATATCTATTTACAACAAAGGAACAACAAAGGAAAAGCAGTTCAGTATGATCATACACACACACACGCACATGCACACACACACACACACACACGCACACACATATATATATATATAAAACACACACACACACACACACACATATATATAGGTTTTATGCCTGAAATTGTTTAGAATGGTAATTAAAAATGAATAAAAGAAATTCAGTATATGAATAAAGTTTTGTTGGTGGGAAAATGGTCCACATTGCTCCTAAAAAAACGCTTTTTAACAACAAAATGAAATTGCCTATGATCAGAAGACGGGGGGGGGGTTCACAGTAATTATGACACAAATATTGATTATTATAAATGGAGACTGTGCTTAAGCTGAGATCACTGCCTTTGCTAACTGTCTTGGCAGGATCTTGTATCTAATAAACAGTTTTATTATGTGGACTCTAATTATTTGAGTTCCGATTCCATACAGAACTGGGTTAGTAACTGGTGGGATAATGATGAAGTACAAAGACAGTAAGATCTGTGCTTCAACAGTGATATAACTCATATTAAATCTCGTCTGGATGATTTCAAAAAGAGAGCCAATGGTATAGTTTACCAAAGACAATAAATGCGGGACACATGTTCTAAGAGCATTCCTGTTCCTATCTTTTGATAATTTCCAACACACCCTTGATATTTGTGCATAAGAGAAAAAAATCATTATCAGATGAGGGACAACGAAGACCATAATAAGAACAAGTCCTGCAATGCTTATGTATGATGCATTTGAACATGAGTTTTTGACCAGTTCCATATTCACGCAGTATAATTTTGGCACGGCTTTTCCACAGAAGCGCAGCTTCAGGGTCAGAGAGTAATAACATGCAAATATGATGGTTGGGTAAAGGCCTGCGAGCGCTACAAGCTTGCTCACCTTTGCATTAGACATGATGCTGTGGTATTGTAGCGGCAAACAGATGGCGACATATCTATCATAACCCATCAGAGCTAAAATGCAGAACTCAGCAGCTGCATACGTGTGTAGGAAATAGACCTGAGCCATGCACCATTTGACTGGGACTTCATGGGTCCTGGATAGAAGCAAATTCATGATGGAGGGTAACAGAGCGGTGCTGCCATATATTTCATTGATAGATAACACACATGTGAACACGTTCATGGGTTGATGCATCTTTTTGTTTCGGTGTATGATGCTAATAAGCAGCAAGTTAAGAATTATAGTAATGACATAGAGCAGAAGGAATACAGCAAACATCTCATTTTTGTAGTTTTCTATGACAGTGTACGCAGTCATCGTGAATGTAAGTGACGTGCCGTTGTCCATGTTTCAGGGGAATCCTGTTAAGAAAAAGGTACATTTTTGCCAGCTTACGATTTTTCAACCAGTAGCCGCATTACTGGAAAGATGTCGAAATTCAGGACACATAAGTTAGTAATAGAACAACTTTTCATGATGTCATTGATCACATTGAGTCTACCTGTGCAACCGTCCTCTTCTCCATGCAGCTGAGTCTGCTGCTCCAGCTTGAGTGGCCTTTTAAAGTTGCTCAAGGTGGACTAGTGATGTATTGATGCCTCTGGCTAAGGTGTGTTTCTTGTTACCATGGATACCAATGTGTCATAACCCTGAAGTCCTTCACCAAAGCAAGTAAGTTTTCTCTCAATGATTTGAGAGCAAATGTGGAGTACATATAGTACAGAAAAATGTATTCATAAATTTGGTTATTCAGATACATGAATGCTGCAAAATGGATTGTATGACTCTGGATTTTACTTTCCTCATTATTGTATTCATAAATAAACTTCAACCTGTGTTTGTAAAGCATGTTAAACACCATTTTCTTAGTGCCTTCAGCAATTTCTTCTTTCTTCTGCTCAGATTTAATCCAAAATAAAAATAAAATATCAGACCTCCACCAGTCGTGGGGGTGCAAGAATAGCTTGCTCCACTCTCACTCTACTATTAAATTAACGAGGTATTCTGTATCTAAAGGAGTGCAGTGTTCAGTTTGAGGTTATATGAATGGGTGTAACTTGATAATATAAAAATATAGCATTCAAATGATAGATGTGACGACATTACGGCTGCAGCGGTGGCATCATAACATCAGCGATGGCAGCAAAGACAGAAAGATGATCTTTCCCATGGAAAGCAGCAAGTTTCAGCAAAAATACCTCCCCCTCACAAATATTTAGACAATCAGATATGCAACCATGTGGTTGGGTGTCAATTCTGCCCGTTGGCTTGTCTCAGCAGTAGTAGTTAGTGCCTGGACAAGAATCAAAAGCAGCATGTCAATTTCTAGATTTCATCAAACTAAATTTAAGTTAGTTTGTCACGGCAGCACGATAGTTAACGCTGGTGACTCGGCTGCCCCCAGTTTCATTGATGGTCTTTTTGGTAAACTGTTGACATGTCATGTCATTTCAGCTGAGCTCAAATAGATTTCCCACCTCAAAGCATTATCACAACAGTCGAATCAATTTTTTAAACTACATCAACTAAATTGAGGTAAGGGGGTTACATGTGATTTTTTCCATCGAAATGAAATCTGGCTGTGTTACAATTATCTTTTTTTTTTTTTAAAACAACAACAACAACAACAGCAACTTCATAATAAAGTTAGCACTTAAATCTTATTTTGTTATATTTTACACTGTAAACCTGAGCATCTGGCCCTCCTCACCACTGGGCCAAAGATGCTGGTTGTGCACCGCTGCATGCAGTACAACCCTTTACAGCAGTTATATGATCAAAACTGGCAGAAGGACATGAATATTCATACTTGCCTCTGTATGGCAGAGAAAAGTGATGAAAACAACACCTAATGACTGTTAACTCGAACAACACTTTGCAATGTCACTTCACAGTTTCTATTTTTTTGATGTTATATTTGATTTTTTTTTCTTGTTATAAAATAAACCGATCGATAATGACTCGCTATATGAAACGCCACAGCTGTGCGCGCGTGTTAAAGGTCAAGTGTTTTCAACACGCATGATGCAAGTCATACATGGACAAACTCACTCATTTGGTTTCAGGCCTCTTGAAAGCAATTAGATGTCGCCGTTCCACCTCAGATGGGACCTGTTTGGACATCACCTGGAGAATAAAGACGACCAATGGAAAGAAAACATGATGACTTCCCTTTGGAGAACACTGATGTAACACCGATGAAACCGTCCCCCAGAGGGCACTGACCTTTGAGCTGATGCAAATCATTTGTTAAGCTGTTTATTTCTTTGTACTCCTTTAAATTACTTGATGCCAAGTTTCTATAAATATTTATTACTTTAGTGTTGAAAGGTGTATTTTATTGGCAAAACAAGAATGTAAAGCCCTCTTCTTGGGCGTCTCCAAGAATAGTAGAAGAAGCGGCAAAAAAAAAACCGATTGATAACCGAATAAATCTGACTACAAGTGGCACTGTGGGAGGTGGTGGTGGTTCCCGGCAGCCATCCTGTGTTGTTGAGATATTCCCGCTCATGACTGTTGGCAGGTTTAGCAATTGATTAGATAAACTCAGTTACATTGCAGCACCAGATTGCTCCAGTCAGCTCGGCTCTCACCTGAAGCCTCAGCTGGTCACAGCAGCCACACGCACGCACGAAGACTGTCAGTTGTCATGGTTTCTGATCCACGCGAGTCCCATCCTTCCACGACAGCAGGTGTCACTGTGGAGGCTGGCGTCCTGACGCCTCTCGTTGATGGCTGACTGCTAAAGGACGTGGCAGGTCAGTCAAAGTGGGCCCCACTCAAGTCCTTGATAGAGGCCACTCAGGGTGGCGCTTTAATGACAGTAACAGTTGCCTCCTCGTGCTTGGGACATGACAGCCTAGTGCTGGACCAGGTGGAACAGGTGGCATTTAGATTGGGGGTGGGGGTGGGGGTGGGGGTGGGGGAGGGCTCACACGATGCTGGTGAGGATACCAGGATGATTCAGTCCAAACTGTTTACTTGGACCATCTCTGTTACAAAAATGTGCTCCTTTCCATCACAAGCAGTGACTTAAGTGCCGTGTCGTGGCTGTCATATGACAGTGACACATTTCAGTGTTTGTCCAAGACACGTCTCCATAGATCTACATCATGAATTCTATAGAATTTCACTCATCATTACAGCCTTACGACCAACATTCCTTTCCTTACGTGATGTCAATTGGAGACCTAAAATTTTTTGGCTTGAAATAAATTATTTGGATGTGTAAATTTTTTTTTGGGGGGGGGGGGTTGATATGCTGGGTTGATATGCTGAACCTGTGATTTTATTTATTTATTTATTGATTGATTATTTCCTTGACAAAAATGACATTTCTGCCCTTCAACATAGATAAAGCAGGGGGAAGGCTAAGGATGTGCATGTGTTTTAAATCAGCTGGAGAAAAAGTGTTTTCTGAGGAATGTTTGTTTCTTGTCTCATGACAACACTTACTCACGAGTTAGCTTCAGTGATGTAGTTGATTTAAATTTGATTAAGACAAGCATGTCAACTTCGAGATGCTTATAATTTTCTAATATAAAACCTAGTGACCAGTATGCTGCTTCCTATTATCTTCACTCCTCCCCTCAGACCAAAATACAATCAAACTCCGGCCTGATCCTCATTTTTGGAGCAAACGTGTTGGAAGCAAGAATGTCGTGTTACCGTGTGGTGGTTTTGGTGCTCCTGGTTGTCCTGCTGCTGAATGGTGAGTCTGTGAGGTCATTTGTATGCTCCCTGGGATATTATAATCTTACAGCATTAAACATATAGATGTTTCCACCTTGGATTACAGTTGTTGACAATGAGGCAGCCTCCTTCCCCTGGTCTTGCCCCTCGCTAAGGGGGGTTTGTAGAAAGGTTTGCCTACCTACTGAGCTGTTCTTTGGACCTCTGGGCTGCGGAAAAGGATTCTTGTAAGATTTGCATCTCAAATGCATCCAGTACAGTTGAATGTGTATTTCTGATTAAGAATTTCCTTTTGAATTCCCATAGGTGCTGTGTGTCTCATTTTCTATGAGGTGGAGTTGCAGGCCTGGTCCCAGATATTCAGCCTGGAGGCGCACAAAATGAAACACACCAAAGTCATTGTTGTGGATTATATTTCTGGCTTTTCACTTCAATGTAACACGATGGACTCAAGAAAATTTAATTCATTGTCAGTGGGGTTAAATACTATAGCACACTTGTGAGATTGTATGCCTCTTTTCGTCTTTTTTTTTATACATGTCACGGATTAACTATCAGAATGTGATTTAATTTGGACATAAAATGCAAGGGTATTGTTTCTACTCTGAATCTAGTCCAACTTCATTGTGGAATTTCATTTATATTCGCTCATGTAGTTCATACTAACGATGTGATTGGGCTTAAGTAGAACTAAAAACACACTCAAAAAAAGATGACGAAAATAAACCCGTGTGACTGATGAATGCCGAGGTGTCATTGAGATCCACCTGAAATGAGAAGGTGTCACGTGTTTGGCCAGTTGTGTCCGTCTTTCACAGACTTCATCACATGTCTTCGAGGAATTTTAGGAGGCGGAAGGAAAATTTTCAAGCTTAATCTTGAAAAACTGAAATGTACAGGGCTTTTATTACAGCGTTCAGAATGTGGTGATAGACATAAACCGACACCAAACTCTCCCGGACCTGTTCCCACATGGTGTAAACCATATTTATTTAAAAACCTGTGTGCTCCTCAGTCGTTGCAGCCCATCACAATGAAAAGAGCACCGAGCTTGTTTATTTGTTAATGTGTTCGTGTGTGTTTTAATTTTGTACTGTTGTGTGGATGGAAGTTTAAAAAAAAATGGCCAATAAAAGATATGTTTTACAAATAATTTAAAAAGCTAACAAACTTCTTATCTTATTTTACAAAATCGTTACATGTAAATTTATGTCCTGCCTAATTTATCATCACAACGATGTCGATGTTGAGAACATGAATGTGTTCTTTAATCTTGATTCAGACATTGTGAGGGAAATTCATTTCTTGATTTGACTACATTCAGTTTATGGCATTTATTTACTTTGGTTTATGTAATATAACACCATATTAGAGATGATACAACTTAAGAGTTGCTATCAGGTGCCAATGGCGTGGGATTATTCTGCAACTAGTAAAATTTGAGAATGTGTGAAGCTTTTGATGAAAACTTGTAAGACAGGTACAAATTCCCTCGTTTTCTACGAGTGAGGTTCCAAAGTGAAGGACATGGGAGGGTCGGGGTCACCATGTGATCAACAGAAGTTGTCAGTCAGTTCTTGATTTGGAGGTATGACAGTGTTACACAAGATAAGATACGATAAGGTAAAATATTCCTTTGTTGGTCCCACGATGGGGAAATTCACATTCAGTACATTCAGGAAGTCATAGTTGGATCTCAGTCTGGATCTTGAGATGAAGGAGTGGATCCAGGCTATATTTCCCCCCCCCACTTCTTTATTAACTTAAAATATTCTATTTTCAGTTGCTGCATATAATCATTAAATTCTAAGGAACAGACAGACCTTCATAATGAAATATAGATAGTCTACCTGGAAACTTTTTTGACAGGCATACAGTATATGATGGTTTCAGAGGCAGGTTTTTGTATTTGCAGAATCTGTGCTACCCTTTTAGCTATGGGAGGTAAGCGATGCTAGGATTCTATCACAGTTTAAATTGAAGTTCAGATCGAATCCCCTGATGACTGAGAACTAGGTTATTTCTACTTTAAAATCAAATTGTCAGTGACTCACTTTGCACCTCCTAAAAAGATCATTATAGCAGTAAGACACCTTGCAGTGCATGCTGGGTTTTGACTCCAAATGATTTCTATTTACTTAAATGTTTCCCTTTGTTTTCATGGCAAGGATTTATGCTGAATGCTGAATCAAAAATCTACAACATTTTTTTTTGCTGGCTCCTCCAGCTGTGTGCTCCTAATGACTCTTGTTCGGTAGATGGGTTCCTGCAGTGATGGGATGCAGACATGCACACATGAGGAAGGCTACATCTCTGGAGCCTGATTCAGTCAAGTACGCCTAGTTAAGCCCACAGGACAGAGTGTTTACAAATGCGGGGTGTTCATCTCGAGCTATTCACACACTCATACACCATGTGTTTCGTCTGCTCACGGACGCCTGTGTGGGTCAACGTCTGGCTCATCGTCCGGCCACAGACGTCAGACCTCAGGGTTAAGGTTGATTTCAAGAGGACTCGGAGGGCCGGGTGGAAGGTTTTTCAGTGACCCTGGGAGACTGAGCCATTTTTCAACTGTCCTTGAGGGCCACAGTGAGGAGAGGTGTCTCAGAGGAAGTAACAAAAACACATACATAACACAAACAAAATGATTATGTGGAAATACTGACCATAACCATCTTTAGCACACAGAAAATATAAGATAGAAAAGATAAACAAAAATGATAATGCTAAAATGTTAAAAGATGCAGTTTTGTGTCAGTAAAATGATAGTAAAGTACAGCCATGCCACAGAGAGTTGTAAGACACACTGATCAAACCTTTAAGAAATAGAAACAAATTGATTTGAGGCATCAAATCTTACTGAAACATCATAACATCCTGTCTGGGCTTTCACATACAAGACTGGAAACAACTGACTCTGTGTTTTGTTGTGGTGCAATAAGATTAAAAGAAGATCAGATGGATCTGTGATATTATGGCTGTTTGTGGAATTGATGTATTGGATACAGTGTGTGCTTCCTTTAAAGAAAAGTTAATGAATTTAAACACACACATGCACACGCACTCACACACACACACACACACACACAAAAACACACACACACACACACACACACACACACACACACACACACACACACACACACACACACACACACACACACACACACACACACACACAATGATTCTCCCTGTTTGCTGCTCGTGCAGTCCAGAGGGCGAGGAGACGTGAGAACAGATATAATGATATAATGAGCTATGTCTCCCTCTGCTGGTTGACAATTACACTACACTTTGTAATGACATTTTCTCTAACTTACAAAAGTGACACTATAAATATGGGGACGAACATGTATTAATACATCCCTGATGCCTGATCTTTTAAGATTATATAATGAGATCGAGTGAGTGACATAGGGTTACTTGGGAGTACAAGCTCATTTTAAGCCTGAGATATCTGCTATTTTCTCCTTCGCACTGTTCGCCTGGAAAACACAAAAAAAAATTAAAAATGAATTAATAAATCACTTTTGGTCTTTCTAAATCAGTAATCTTAAACCTGTTATAAGTGCTCTTGTGGTTCCACTGTGTTGTACTTAAATGTTTATGTTATTGAATTGTAATGATCTCATCCTTTGTTTCTTCTATTTTTTATTGTTTTTGTCATTGTCTTCTCCACTTCAAGCGGCACGATGGTGCAGTGGTCAGCACTGTCGCCTCACAGCAAGAAGGTTCTGGGTTTGAGTCCCGGCTCCAGCACAGGATCTTTCTGTGTGAGTCTGCATGTTCTCCCTGTTCCTGCGTGGGTTCTCTCTGGTACTCCAGCTTCCTCCCACAGTCCAAAGACATCAAGAGGGGACGAGGCTGATTGATACTCTAAATTGACCGTAGGTGTGACTGTGAGTGTGAATGGTTGTCTGTCTCTATGTGTTGGCCCTGCGATGGACTGGTGACCTGCCCAGGGTGAACCCTGCCTCTCACCCTGCTGGGGTAGGCTCATAGGATAGGATAGGTAGAAAATAGATGGATGGATGGATGGATGGATGCTCCACTTCATTGTAAATCAGAGCTTTACCCCAAGTTCAGATGGTAAAGAAATACATGACTTCAAAGTAGCTGTAGTCCTTCTGCTTATTTGTGGCTGCAGCGGA
Source organism: Aulostomus chinensis (assembly GCF_037954235.1). NCBI lineage: Eukaryota > Metazoa > Chordata > Actinopteri > Syngnathiformes > Aulostomidae > Aulostomus > Aulostomus chinensis. Next base: position 13,302,343 of record NC_141334.1, read on the forward strand.
AGGCCAGCATGAGAATGTTACTGAGCTGCAGTGTGATCGCAGTTATACCTTCAGTCAGCGGGTGAATGTTGAAGCTTCTTACCGGCTGCTTCACGTTCACAATGAATCAGCTCAAAGTTTCATTCATCACTGATGTGCAGAGAGTGACAGGAACCTCACAGAGACATTTTTCATCACTGCATCACTTCTTTGTGACTCCAGCCACACAGAAAAAGCCAGCCACGTATATTTAACATGAAGCTAACAGTGCCAAACGGTCACCAACTACAAAATACAGCAAAATTTTCCAAAAACGTCCGTATACCAACCAAAGTGTTTGTGGATTACTGAGCATAAGGCTGGATTAAGATGTGCCATACACTGGATGATGAGTTTGTGAAGAAATGTTGTTGGACTGTTTTGCTGTTGCCTGTAGTTGGTAGCTAAGGGGCGCCATTAGCATCAAACGAAACATACATGGCTGGGTCTTTCTGCATTCTGGAGGGAATTATGGCTTTAAAAACTAACCAATTATAAAACTTTCATTTTATCTACATTTATGCATCTTAAACACACACAACCGACACAATAGATTCCACTTAAAAGTATCAGTCATGAGTGCTATTTTAAAAGGTCTAACTCGGTGATCAGAATAGAAGGAAGTCATTACAGCATCATTCCTTTTCTATTTCCTAAACTGTCTAATCTCTGTGGATTACGTGACCTTACTTGAGCCCTGAGAGAAAAGGTGTTCACTGAAGAGAGGAAGAAAGGAGTGACAGGACAAGAGAGAGGAGACGAACGGGGACAGAGAATTTTAATAGGTTTTAGCTGCAGTTTAAAGTGAAAAACTTCACTTATCCTATAAATTCCAGCATCTTTACCAAAGCTGTGATTTATAATGTACTTTTTCTAATCTACACTGGGAATCTGGAAAGAAGAGTGACCACTCTGGAGGACACAGAGGACGGTCAAAAGTCCACCACAAGACTTGTAATAGATTTGACTCTGGAATCTATGGTAAGACATTCTCACATCTTTCTTGGTTTTCATTTCAGGGTTACCGATTATAACAAATATGGGGGGGAGGAGACAGAGAGACAGAGACGAGCAGTGGACATGCAGGCCTTGATAAGCCATGATAAGCCTCTTAGAGCTCCTTCACTCCACAGTTCTGTTTTAAACCTGTTGATCTGTGCTGGGCTTCTGATTCAATTCACTGTTTATTTTTGGCCTCCAACTGTATGTTTGAGTTCAAACGTCTTTAACCAATGACGTGTCTGATGTAGGAATTCCCTTCATCCTTGCAGGACATGTCTTGTGACCAGTGTGAGTCTGTGGCAGTGAGTGTGGAGTCCCTCCTGAGCGACGCCAAGAGGATGCAGATGCAGTGTCGTGAACGCAGCGAGCAGCTCTCCCTGGCCGCCACGCAGCTGAGGGTGGAGTCATCTGCGCTGAGGGAACAGTGTGAGGCCACCCAGCTCGACATGGCTCGAATACGCCGGCAGCTTGACGAGCTGATGGAGACTAAATCCGCTTTTGAAGCCAGGGAGAGGCAGGCCCGTAAACTCAGCAAGCAGCTGTGAGGAAAGGAGAAGGAAGAGAGGTGGCGTGATGAGGAACAGGCAGAGTAGCAGCACAATCAACGTCAAGAACTGTTGTCCAGTTATATCCCGACATCTTGGTACCCTGGAGAGAGAGAGAGAGAGAGAGAGAGAGAGAGAGAGAGAGAGAGAGAGAGAGAGAGAGGGAGTGGGGGTAAGGAGGAGAAAAAAGTAAGATGAGAGACAAAAAAGGTGGAGGAGGAAAGAAAAAGATTAAACCTGATGAAAATGAAGAACGGAATACCATTTGACCCCAGCAGCATTAAAGTTAAGAATTGAACCTACGAAGAAAGGTCAATTTACCTTGATGTTTTGATGAGTGTCTTTTTTGTGTGAAGAGAAATAGTAAACCAAATGAGTAGGTGGTTTGTTGGGGTGTTGAGAGAAGGAGAAGCAAGAAAAGAAAAGCAATGAAGTGAAAAAGAGAGGAAGAGCATATTACTGTTCTTTTTTGTTGCTCTTGGCTTCTGAAATGTGAAAAAAACCAGAATAACATGAATGGGAACTGAAATACTCTCCTTCACGTTTTTTTAATGTCAAATAAACACTCCAAATGTGCTCTTGTCTCCTCTTTGTGTTTTTATGACTTATTCATCAACTTTGTTTCCTCAGTTAATTCTTTCACATAATTTTTAAAAAATAAATTCACTTAAAATATTCCCCATGGATGATATATTGGATGAGTCTAGACAAACATGAATGTAAACATATAACCATGAGGCAGTAATTCTAGTGTGTACGTGTGCTGTTACACCGAAATGGGAACGTTCATCAGTGTCACTTTGAGCTGCATGATTCCAATGTTGAAACGCTAAAGTACACATATCAATGAAAACACTCCAAGGTGGGAGATTTTGCAAAATGAAGCAGAATAAAAATGAATTTCATTCTTCAGTTTGCTGACTGTGCTCTGGTACTTTACATTAATAAACAGTTTTCAGTATAACTAGAACTGTCAGATTGCAGTTGAATTCCTCTATGACATGTACATGACATTGACCTTCATATTTGACCTTTGAACGCCAACATTTTTATCAGGTCACCATGTCTCAGTGGACGTTTGAAGTAATTTCCTCAAGGCGTTCCTTTGATATCACGTCCATGTTCAAGTGACAGTGACCCTGACCTTTGATCATCAAAAACTTCTTTCTTCATTCTTGAGTTTCGCAGCAGTTTGTGCTAAATTTGAGGAATTTCCCTCAAAGTATTACTAAGTATTACTGGTTGCTGGCAGGGAGGCATTAACATCAATTGATTGATACGTTAATGATAGAATAAGCGTTGGTAATTCATAACATTCAGTCATGTCTTTGGGTGCTAGCACTTGTCAGCGCTGAGGGCATTGAGGTGGCATATAGTTAGGCTAATGCAGGTTTATGCAGGGATAGACGGTCAGTTGCCGGTTGATCAGATGGAATGTAGCGCTAGCGCTATCGATAAACCACAACTCTGTATTATGAGGGTCGCTGAGAATGTTCACACTTTAAAGCTGGCTCAAGACACATCTTTTTAGCTTAGCTTTTGATTAATATTCATTTTACATTTATTTATTTTAGGCCTTCATTTAGTATTTATTAAGGAATTTTATTATTTCCTATCTTAATTTTAAATTATACCATTTTCTATTTTAGTTCTTAGCTTTAGGTTGGGGTTGGGTGGTGGGGTTTGAGGGAATGTTTTTATTTTTTGTCTATGTACAGCACTTACATAATATGAAAAGTGCTTTATAAATAATGTTTGATTCGATTTGATTTGATTTGATGAGTCCTGAGTCAGGCCACAAAAGAAAAACATTGACATTTCTTCGCCAACGGGAGGCAGCAGTGTACTATCTGTGCGTAGTCTGACAGAAATAAGAAAAGACGAAGAAGAAGGGCCAGGGAACAAGAAGCAAACAAACAAACCGTAGCTAGCAACACAATATTTGAAAACAGGACATACAAGCAGCGTGACTTCTTTATGGCGGATAAACATATCATTGGTTTATGTTCTAAAAACTCTGTATGATACGATGTATATGAGCTGTAAAAGACACATTCAGTAATATGTCACGGTAACGACTTGACTGTTAGCTAATATTTGCCACCACAAGCCAAAACAACAGCTAAAGCTAATCCTTCCTGTTTTGTCGTTTTCTTGTGGACCTGAAAAGAACTGTCGCGACAGTTGCTAGAATTTTTTTAAAAATAATTGTAGTTGTTTTTACATGTCGACATAAGAGGAGTTCAAACGAGACATTTGGGACCTACATTAAATCGCTGCCATTATTAACAGGATACTAAGGTAAGTAAGGTGGCTAGCTAGCGTATGTTGCACACAATAACATCAGCTGCCCTGTTGATGTTCGCAATGTGCAACTTTAGCATAGAGCACAGAAAAATAACCGGGGTTTTAGAAATAACTAAAAGATGAAAATGCCGTTTTGTAGGCCAGACTACATTACGGCATTAAACAGCCAGACGAGCTAAACCAACATTGTAGTTTCGTCATTGTTTTTTTAATTTTTAATTTTTTTTTTTTTTGCGACAAAGGCACAGCAGCAGATAACACCAGGATCCGGCTACAGCTTCAACAACAAAACTGAGGTTGAAGCCTATAACATATCTTTACAATATCTTACTACAAACAAAGAGACGAAAGATTGACTGTATTTGCTAAGTCATCTCTTTAAATATTCACCAAAGCAGCTACGAAGTCAGTAAGCAACAATAACAGTCATGTTAATGGGAGCTGGACCAAGAATTTGTCTCTACTCGGCTTGAAAATTAAAGGCTTTGCTTGTTAAAGCCAGGATTTGGTTTAAAGGAGAAAAAATGTTGACGACTTATTTCTTTTTTTTTTAACAAACATAGCTACAGACAATCCTGTAGGTGGATTACTACTTTAAGAGTCTCGTTTTGCATAATAGTAATATTTCAGTTACATGTTAAAACTACATGCAATACCTTTTTTATGTATGAATGTAACCCAGAGAATCTGTTTTACACAACAATCTGTCACATGTCCCCAACAATTAGTCAAACTCACATACCCTGAATTGCCTGTTTGCATTAATGTTAATTACCTGGCTTGATGCTAGGATCAGCCCTTGGCTCTGACTGATTCTGAACTGTTCCTTTATTTTCTCCCCTCAGTAACCAGTCAAGGATGGGCCACAATGCTGTGTGGTGGATGGGAACTCGATTGAGTGTCCTTGTCCTGATGTTCTGTGGCATCCTGGTTCCCACACCCACGCATGCATACATCTATGCTGTAAGCAAATCTCGCTTTAACTTGTACACTGTCATAAACTTTATGGAGTCCATGTGGTAGTGAAATACAGAAGAACTCATGGAATATGAAATAGCACTTTCCAGGCTTGGAAAAGTTTTTGAAAAATAAATGAAGCCAGAAAAAAAATTCTGAAGTTTTTAAAAAAAAATTTGCTGTATGGTTGTTAAAATCAGATTTGAAAAATCTCTTTCGGTTCATAGTAACACATTTGAATCCGTGTTTATTTTGTATCAAGTCATGTAGCTTGTCATTAGTTGTCGTTCAAAGTAAGTTGGTAAATTTAGACAGATTTCTCTGTATAATTTATCTGTAAACATGTTTTAATGGGAGATTGTAAAACTGTGTCGATTTTCCTGAGTATGAACCTTGACTTGACCTGGAGGTGTTTTTACTGTTTTGGCAGCATTATAGCAATATGACCTCCATGTTGTTTGAGGACCTTCCTGCCTTGTTTGGATCACCACTTCCTAAGGAAGGCCTAATGGTGAGGGAGCTGTATGACAGAAAGTCTACATACATAAACACAGTTCATGTTCTTCTATGATAACAGATTTTTCTTGGTTCTAAAGGGAGTCTTGGTAGTGTCCCGCCCGCTGAATGGCTGTACAACAATAGAGCCTGCTCCTCCACTGCCGCCGATTTATGATGCAAACACCACCAAATTAATAGCGCTCATCAAACGCTTTGAATGCAACTTTGACATTAAGGTGAGTGATGTCTGCAATCTGAGAAGCTTTAAACATTCAAGTCCAGTGATTCCAGTCGCAGTGGTCTAACATGAGGAGCTGGTTTTCAGGTCTTGCATGCACAGCGAGCTGGATACAGCGCTGCAATCATTCACAACGTGTATTCAGACAATCTGCTCAATATGAACTACAGCAATGGTAAATCTCTACCAAATGTTTTAGATTTAAGAAATACTCAATGAAAAAAAACTAAATTGTTTTCAAATGTTTTTTTTTTTAATTTTTTTTTTTCAAGAAACCATTGCAGAAGAGATTGTGATCCCCTCTGTGTTCACCAGCTATTACGCCTCCCAAATTCTCAAGAATTTCATCATTCCAGAACAAGGGTAAGCACAAACATGGACAATAATTTAAAAAAAATTTTGCATAGTTTTTACCACCACATACAGCCTTTTTTTCTAGTCCATAATGTTGGTATGTTGTTTCCTGTCTTGTCATTCAGAGCCTATGTGATCCTCAAGCCAGAGTTTTCTTTTCCTCTCTCGTACTACCTAATTCCCTTCACTGGAGTAGTTGGCATGATCATTCTTGTGATGTGTGTCGTCTTGGTAAGTGCGGACCATGTGATTCCTTTTTGGGTGTTTATAACACACTTGCTTGTATTCTTTTTGGAATTTGAATTGTAAAATTAAAGGGTAACTGTGCAATGCTTCTCTGTGTATGCTTTTAATTGTAGAATCGTGACCAACTGATATTTAGTCGAAGTAGGCACATCATTGAATGACGCTAAAGACGACGCGTTTTCTCAAGGGGCTTCTCCCTCTGAGTGATACCATCTCACAAGCACATGAAAACATCCTTGTGGGCTGAATTTTTTTCGTTATACCCACAGCGTCAGTGAAGTGGTCTTTTTGTGTTGTTCAGATTATACGCTGTGTACAGTACAGAAAACGGCTGAGGAAAAACCGTTTGTCCAAGGAACAACTGAAGCGGATTCCAACTCACAGGTTCACTAAAGGTGAAAAAGTTTGTCCTGTTAAAGAAGTTTGTCCCGTTAAAGAAGTTTGTCGTGTGCTCTGACATTCACTCACGGCCCTTTATGTTGTGTTTCCTCGGCACTCTTTCGCTAAAAGTTGAAGATGGAGATGCTTGATTGGCCTCAAAGTTGTGTGTAAAATCAAAACAAAGCTGAAGAACTGAGCCGTTGAGCATCTTGGGATATTATCATCTATAAATCATCTATTTACTGTTATTTAAAACCTATAATATTTGCATGATTTTACTTATATAACAAATCCTTATGCTCAGATGTTAGTCAGCCAGAGGACTCTATGAAAGTATTAATTAGATGGTCGGGATCTCTACTGAGGTAAAGTCAGAGTTTGAGTGACTTCAGGCATGAATGTTTCTGCTGTTTCAGGAGATGACTATGATGTGTGTGCCATCTGTCTGGATGAGTACGAAGAAGGAGACAAGCTGCGCGTCTTACCCTGTTCACATGGTAAATATATGGTGTCTTGACATCATATTATGAGATTAATATGAATTTATTCAAAGGTAGCTTGTTTATTTTTATCAGTAATGAAATTATTGGGGCTTGAAGGTTTACTGCATAAGTAGAAAGCTTTTACCTGTCATTGTCTTTTTAAAGGTTTTACTGAAGTTTGTGATTCTTTTTCTTCTTTAGCCTACCACAGCAAGTGTGTAGACCCATGGCTCACACAGACCAAGAAGACATGTCCTGTGTGCAAACAGCGTGTGACTCGGAGCAACCCGGATCACTCTGAGTCCGAGTCTGAGGAGGAAAGTGGTGGTCGCGGGGAAGAAGGAGGAGCAGAGGGTGAAGCCGACACAGAGCGCACTCCACTGCTTCGGCCTTCCAATCCCAGTTCCCCCTCAGAGAGCCCAGCAGCCTATTCCGCCATCACCGCCACCACAGTGACCACTGCACAGTGCCTCGCCTCCCCTGCACGCTGCAACTCCCCCATCGTGGATTATGAAGGCTACTACTCCCCCCAGGACGACACAGACTCAGATAGTGACACAGGAGAGGACGAGCACCACACGGATGATGACGCCGCACGTCTCATTGATCGGGATAGTGTGCAGATCTGACGGGTAAAACTCCACAAGATTAAAAGAGTCTTTCACTCTGTACTCAAAAATATTTGGTGGTAAGTTGCCAATTTTTTGATTGTAACTGAATCTTTTAACCCAATCCGTGAAGGTCTACTTATTGGTGTCAAAGCACATGCAGCACAAGCATTTGATCAGTTTTCTAAAAAAATATAACATAAAGGGTCAACCTGCATCTATACACACCCTCCCTCCAGTTGTCCAGTGCTTGTCTGATGAAACCTCCTTTTTTATTGCATGTTGTATCTCAACAGTTGACCACATGACCTAACCACTAGTGCTGCACGTGTTAACTGAATTGTGGGTAAGAGAATGACTCATGTGGAGGAAAGAATGAGCCAGTCTTTGAGGTTTTCTATGTAAATTGTACGTAGGGGTAGTGCAGTTTAAAGACTGGCAGTCAGCTTCATCCTAACTGTTTTATACTGGACTGTCCTTTTTCCCCAACTCTGTTTCCTAACAATGAGCTGGGGGGCGGAGTTATTGTTATTTTAGATTTTTTAATCCCATTAGGTTTCTTTTCACATTTTTAAATTTCAGATTTTTGAAATGTTTCACAAATCCCACGATTATATTGACACTACAATGGACTATTATGACACACTTCTGCTGCTTTTATGTTATTGATAAAACTTTGAGCAGTTTAAAAAACATTTATTTTAGCTTTATCCAGTTTGTCAAGTTGAACCAACTCAGGTTTATATAGCGACAAATTAAAGGTTGGTTGGTGTTGTAACTGATTGGCATTGATACAGTGAATGAGTTTTTCCCGCTCATTTGTAATTCTTTCTGAATCAGTAAAATACAGATTTATAAATAGCAACTAGATCTTTATTCATATTTGTCAATGGAAGAGCATCAATGATCCGGGTTCTTTCTAGGGCTCTGGAGAGCTTAGGTGTAGAGGTGGTGTAGGTCGGGGTTCGCTCCCAGTTTGTAGACCGTCACATTTCTTTCTGATTGAGGAAGGATGAAACACTCACTGATGAAGTAATGAACCGTTTTCATGGGTGATCGCACTGCGAGTAATCACTAAACCATGTTTGTCATCACTAACAGTGAAACAGCTCTTGGCTACATCCTGTTCACTCTCCGCCCAGACGTCTGCAGGCAGGAGAAAAGTCTATCTAGAAGATGTTTACCCAACACAAGGTTTACTAAAACCTTTCTCTCCAGATCATCAGAGCTCTCTGCTTAGATTCGAGTATATTCTGCTGCTTTGATTTAGGAGCTGTGCAATAACGCTTTAGCATCACGTCTGAGTTGTACATAGTAGGGAACACCTCGACCGTAGAATGTTAACATGCTAAACGGAGGGATCCCACAGGTGTGTTTAGGACAAACAAGGATTGCCTTATACTGGCCTTGATGTACATTTACGTGTTTGGAATCTGAAGGGACAGCATTTACACTCCTTTTGATTATTCTTTTACTGTCTTGCCGCGTTTTAGACACACTGCTCTTTAGAAAGCTTATTTCCTAGTTTGAAATGCACCCGCTTTTATCAAACGAACAAGAAAGGAAAAGCCGTGGCCTACACATTTAGTGGGAACAATGATCAACGGAGATCCACCGTCAGCTAAGCCCTGCTTGATTTCCACCTTGATATTTAGACAAGACGCTTTCAAAGAAGATCTAAAAATGACCCTGGTTTAATCCATAATGTGTTGTAGAAAAGTGCAAAAACATTTTTTTAGCCAAACTGTTTCACTGCTTCAAACTAAATACACACTTTTTACTGTATCACATATCACAACAGGAATATTTGTCTCGAATCTTAATCTAATCTAAGTACTGTTGACATTTACACACACACACACACACACCCTTTATGCCTAAATGAGACCATACATGTGTGATCAGTGTATTTATTTAATTTTACTCAGAATTGCTCCTTCAGATGTTTTAACCCTTTTTTTTTTTTCCAAATCAATTCCAACGTCCTATCATATAACCTCAGTTTAGAAACATTACAGGTGCGTAGCAAATGAAAGACTGCACACTGGGATTTGCATGTTTGTTCGTCAGGGGAGAGATTGGACTGTAAAAGTGAACCACATTCCATATTTATCTGGTAACAGATTTTTTAAATCCCCTCACAGCTGTTACAATTTTTATCAAGACATCTTGGCAGTAGTTTCTAACATAGAACACTTGCTCTCCTGTTTGCAGTTTGCTTTAAATGTCTTTTGTACTGTAGTTTTTTTGTTTGTTTGTTTTGTTTTTGCTCTATATGTCTCAGTTTTAGAGACTCAATTGTTTCCTGAAACAAATGGGGGGGGGGGGGGGGGGGGGGACAACAACCCCGGAATCAAACTTTTTTCCCCTTCTTTTAGAACGTGCCTAGTTAATCACACTTAAATAAAAATGTACAGTGTCAAGTATAATTCCCATGTGTAAAGAAGGTATGACGATCCCTAGGATGTCACAGTGTGTGGGAAGCTGCATTTAATGTGTGATTAGTGGAAGAATAAAGGATGATGAAATGGGACTATGGTGCTGTTGGTGTTTTTGAAGGAAATATCTCCTTTCACTGTTACATACACAATAAATGTTTGTAATAGATTCATTAAGGCTTTTACCAAATGAGTATGTTATTAGGAATTTAATGTTAAAATCTAAAAATACTACAGTTAAAATCAAAATGAAGTTAATATGCAGGTATAAAATGTCATTATTATAGAATTAAATTCATGTTGAATATATATTTAATCGCCTCACAGCAAGAAGGTTCTGGGTTCGAGTCCCGGCTCGGGCACAGGATCTTTCTGTCTATAGTCTGCATGTTCTCCCTGCTCCTGTGTGGGTTCTCTCTGGTACTCCAGCTTCCTCCCACAGTCCAAAGACATCAAGAGGGGACGAGGCTGATTGATACTCTAAATTGACTGTAGGTGTGACTGTGAGTGTGAATGGTTGTCTGTCTCTATGTGTTGGTCCAGTGATGGACTGGTGACCTGTCCAGGGTGAACCCCACCTCACGCCTGAAGGCTGCTGGGACAGGCTCCAGCCCCCCCACCCCCCACCCCCCCACGACCCTTAACAGGTTAAGCACTAGAAAATGGATGGATGGATGGATGTACATTTAATGTAGAAGATTCTTGCACTCAAGACCCGACAGTTGAAGAGTGAAGAATATAAACTGACACTTGACAAAACACCAGCTGTATTTGAAAGTATGTAAATGTTCTTTAATTATTCGAATGTCTTTCCTAATATTTTGTTCATTCGTGTTTAATTTGCCATGTGATACTAAAATTCATCGTCATTTATATTAGATGTACTTTCGCTGTGTCTCCGCTCGTGAGAAGATGCTCTGATATAATAACATATTTGTGACTCATCTTTTGAGAAGATTAAAAAAAAAAAAAAGCACCCAAGCAAATATTCTGGTAATTAGTTTATGGTCATTGATCCTATTAACTGAGCTGGGTAACTAATGAATTAAGAATTCTTCAGTTTTTCCAGAATCACTGAAAAACAGCACCCCCGCATGCTTATGTGTAGATGGATAAATCTCTGTCCATCTGTCTTTATATAAACGAATGTTCATATATATATACATCCATGCACGCACACACACACACACACACACACGCACACACACACACACACACACACACTCACACTAAGACATTCTTCAGCTGAGGGGGGCCTATATGCAGTTCTGCCTTTTGCACTAATGGTGATTCATTAATACAAAGTCCCTCACCCCCTTTTAATCTTTCCTAACAAGGTCTGTGTCTTTTCACGTTCCTCATTTGAGCAGCTATTAATCACGTCACCTGCTGCTGTGAAGAAAAGACCATTTCTGTTTGAGCTGAATTTACCTTTGTTTTTCAGGCTGCTGGATTATAACACGAAGAACATGTGGAGAATGCGTTTCATCCAAGCTTAGAAATAAATATAATGGCACTAGCTATATGGACATGAGTCGTCATAGTTTTGACATCACGTTACATAAATAAAGCAGTAGAACCTGAACTCTTGTCACGAGTTCGATGTTGACACATATGAAGGTTCTTTCGATTGCAACCAACTAGGTTGTAAGGAAAGATGTCGAGGTCTCTCTCATCACTCTCCTCAGTGCTCCGACCATCTTTCCTGCTTCTTTTCATTGTCTCCTTGTTTGGGACACTGGATTCCGAAGAGATCCCCCGTGACCACAATGAGGTAAGATTTACATGAAAACAATACATGTATATATTTGTTTATTCACTGTTTTTTTTTTCTACCAATGAAATGACATGGTGTACATTTCTACCACTGCTGATACTGTGTAAAAATGTCTTCCATAAGTGTCAATTATTCCTTGAACATTTTAACCAACATGTCCAAAATGGAAAAATCTATTTTCACAAACTCTTAAATACATTTTGTCTGAATTCAGATTCCAACATTAAAACATTGTACTTCAGGAGTTGTACTGATCGATGATGATTGTTGATCACTTCAGATGGAGCCCGGCAGCTTCTGTCAGGCGCTCCACCACTGAAATGATAAAGAGATTGAGGAGGATTTTAATGTTTTGAAATAAGCAGCATTTGTTCTGTGATTACAGTTATTAGTTCACACCTTTTGCTTTTAAAACTATTTGTATAGCAACACAATTGTAAAACATAAGGACAAAAAAAAGTACATCAAACACCCGTTCATTGTTAATGGTACACGTTATTCTCATATGTCACCATGGGATCATAAAAAATTGAAGCGTGTTTGCAAAAAAATGGAGAAAAAATAATGTATTAATAAATTGAATTTAAAATATCAATTCATACATGAATAATGTATTTGATTATTTGGAAATTTCCAGGATTTTTTGGGTAATCCTTACCACCACCACCGGATCTCCACTCCTTTGGAACTCACCGGGGGAACTGGAGAGAACTTTGCGTTTGGATCCAGCGATGATCGCCATACCTTCGTACAGCAAGAGCAATCTACATTTATCAAGGAGGAGGGAGCACAGACTACTCAAGTGTGGCCACATGTTTTTTTAGATTACATGAGGCACCAGCTACAATTCAGAGGACGAACAAAGAAGAACATGATGAAAGGATATGCCTAGCATTTTATTGAGCGATGAGAGTGAAATAAATTCGCAGGAGAGATCCATCTATTATCTATCCAGTATTCTTTATTTAAAAAATCTTTTGCTGTGACCTCTTAATGTCAGGAATATACACTTGAAAAGTTGCTTCAAAACAAAAATAAACTATACCATCCAGTGAACCAGTATGAGTATTTTCATATAATTTCTCTGATTATTTGCGATTGCTGTATATGAAGTTGTGTGGCCTCAATAGATTCTCTGTATATTTCCATCAACAGTCTCCTTTTAAATCTGACAGTAAATTGAAAGAGAAGTTTGATAATAAATTGTTGAGCAACTAAGGACTCTCAGACCAAATATAATTAAAAAAAAAAATCCATCAGCTTGGGTTCGACTAAAGCCATGGAGATCATCTGTTATCAAGATAGGAAAGGATTTAGTGAAAAGAAAAATTGTTTGTTACATTTTAAATGTGGTTTTACAATGCAGCAAAACTGTTTTAAATTGTTGCAGGGATCCCAAAGGTTCAAAAGTTACCACATATTTCATGTTAATTTTGGAACAACAATTCTTACATATATTTATAAGATAATAAATGAGACATCAAAATATTAAAATTTGATGGAATGGTGGCTTCATAAAAAAAGCAGGCAACATTTTATCTAGTTTTATTTTTCATTTCAAACCCAATAAATCGTCTTTGCATACAGAATATAATTTGCATCCGGACTCCACACCAGTTGGTGGCGCTATTGCCTCGTAGTGTTTCCTCGTCATCTAGAAGCGAGAAGGAGACGAGGAGGAAGGTACGAACAATCGTCTCAAAGCAGTCATAAATTGTCCAGGTATTCTAGTGTTTTCTTTTGCTGTATCCTACTGCTTGGCATATGTTGTCACAAGAACTGACAGAATGTTTTTTTCTATGATATTGAAAAATGCTAGTATGTATTAAGACTAATTGAAGGTATAATATCTTGCGAACGTGTGTTAGCTTGTTAGCTACTGTTGGGTAACGTAGAAGCTTTGATCACGTTAGCCAACACACATTACAAACAGAAATTCAGTTCGTCTAGATTTTAGAAGCAACATATTTATACCAATCATTATAGTCGTATTTACGCTCATTTATTTGATAACTTGAAAATGAACGGTAGCCCTCAGGTTTATAGATGCGTTGTTAAAGCCTGTGGAAGGGATGTTAGCACTCCAAGCTAACGCTTTACCGTTGCGTTTTTGTGCCATTTTTGCTCGAGTGTTCACTGTAAACACCGCATAACGTGACAGAAGACCGTACACTTTTCATAATTTCCCTTTGTAACGAGAAGAGCGTGGTTTCGAAGATAAACTGATGAGCACAGTTTTAAGTAACACATCAATCTCACTTCGTCATCCACTATTTGCTCTCTCTCTCTCTCTTCGAAGAGATGGGAGACAGTGATGATGAGTACGATCGCAGGAGAAGGGACAAGTTTAGACGAGAGAGGAGTGACTACGACCGCTCCAGAGAGAGAGAGGACAGACGCAGAGACGACTGGAACGACAGGTAAGAAACTGACCTCTGAAAGACCAGCAGCCACCGACCAGGTGCTCCATTCAAACATGGATAAGCTTACAAGTGATGGCAGCAATAGGCTGTTTGTTCTCATTCTCATTGTAACCTTATGATTGAAATATTCTTTATTAAAGTGCCCTGCCACCATGTCATGTTTCTCTTGTTTTTCTGCATTCTATTTGCAAGGGAGTGGGACAGGGGCAGGGAACGGCGAAGTCGCGGAGAGTACCGGGATTATGACAGAGGTCGTAGGGAAAGATTTACACCTCCCAGACATGACATGAGTCCCCAGCAGAAACGCATGAGAAGAGACTGGTGAGATCAGCAGCAGCTATAATTCTCTATCCTCATAGCTCATGTCTGATTTAGCTTAACCTCTCCTGGCTGCCTCTGGCAGGGACGACCACGGTGGAGACCCTTACCGGGGTGGATATGACATGGGCTATGGTGGCGGAGGAGGACCAAGCTATGGCCCACCACAACATTGGGGCCACCCTGACTTGCACCTCATGCAGCCTCATCATGGCATTCCCATTCAAGCAAGGTAAGAGTTGAAAGAGCTTTGAGATTAAATGGGATCGCTTTCTCCATTTTTAAGAATATAGCATTCAATTCCCAACAGTTTCCTCAACTTTTACTCTTATAAACAGCCTGAGTCATGACAGCAGCTTCAGTCAATCACCATCTTTACAGGTTCTGTCAGTCATAGTACTGTCTCCAGGCCATGTGCATATCTGCAGCACTTACCATCACTTTTACTCCTGTGAAATGTAAGAAAGTAAACTTGGACCGTAATTATGTGCATGTAACTGGAGAGTTTGACTTGTTGTTTCCTGTTTTCCTGTTGAGTTTCTTCCTCAATATTTATGAAATGATTATTGAGATTTTTTTTTTTTTTAAGGACACATCTTTTATTACTCTGTGATCCATGATGCCATCCAACTGGTTCCTTGTTGACAGGCTGGGAAACATCCATGACATGGATTTGGGGCCCCCCCCTCCAATAATGAAGACCTTTAAAGAGTTCCTGCTGTCTCTGGATGACTCTGTGGATGAGACTGAAGCAGTTAAACGCTACAACGAGTACAAGATTGACTTCCGCCGACAGCAGATGCAGGACTTCTTTCTGGCTCATAAAGATGAAGAGTGGTACGATCTTAATCAGCCTTACTACATTTTATGAATATTAGTACATTTTATTTCAGCTTAACCGCTCATCATTTTTGTCACCTAAGCTGTACCAATTGTAATAGCCTTTTATGTCATATTATTTAAGATTCAGTTTCTGTTTTGATGATAGCTGTTAGGTCGGGCCTGGTCCTGTGGTTGGTGTTTAGTGGAGCGCTATTCATACCCTGTAGCATAATAGTTACTTATATTTTATGTCGAGTATTTTGTTAATTTGAACACTGCGATGAGAATCCTAGGACCAGGCCCGTGATCTCTGCAGACTTGCTTACTAATGACGTGTGTTTGAAATTTATTAAGATAGAAAATCAACCCAGAGTCGACCTCTATTTGTTTGATTTCATTTGTGTTCTATGAATTGCGAGAAGCCTTCCGGATGTGTTCAGAAAAATTTGTGCCTGACAAAATGACTCAGCAGAGTAATATGGTGCCAATCATGCGAGAGAAAGACTAAGTCTACTAAAAGTTACACATTTCATCGAACAAAAAGGCTTTCTCATTGTTTGGGTTGATTTTTTACTTTGAGCTTTTAACCTTGGCATATTTCACAGTTGTGTAATTCCTGTTAATGCTTATTATACTTATTCCACAGGTATCATGCAAAATTGTTCTGTTTTGCCATAACCCATTTTTCCTCCCTTCATTCCCACTACTACGTTGACGACGTGCTTTTTGAAGAAAAAGTGGAACTCCGCAAGAATCGGTCTTAGACAGCGAGGGCATGCACTGCGCACAATGCAGTTGCCTTTAGACACACAGTACCAGGGATTTTAGATAGACAGTCTAATAACCTTTCCGCGCGTGGAGATTTTTGTTTTCTTGTTTTCTGCTTTTTCTACACCATTTTCTTTTTTTTATATTTGGATCAAATCCCAAAACCGAATTTGTGTGTACAGACACACCATTGGGGTGAAGTGGAGCGCATTTTCACAGAAGGGACTCCTCTCTGTATTTATTTGTTATTAAACTGGCAGAACAAAAGGTAACTGTAGTCTACTCAATGCTAAACATTTTTATGTACAATTTTCAATTAATGTGTGAATGCTTAATTTGATCATTTCTGTTGTGCTTTCTTTATTTTTGGTGAGTTTTGAATCATGTACAATAATACTTCATAAAAATCCAAGTCTACACATGCATACCGAGAGACCTGACACGAGGACTGGGCTATGCAAATCACAAAAATAGCAACTTCTATTATAATTGTCATCTGCACATACACTGAAATTCCACTGATTGATTTTGGCATTTTTAATTTTTTCCAACAAAGAACCCAACCATCTCAACTTAAAATGTTTTTTTTTTTTTTAAAGATTTATTGAAAATAATTTCTACTATGCAGAAACAACATATATCTCAGTGTAACTCTATGCATTTGTTCTCTAACTTTTACATCCCGTTCATCCCGACCCTCGTCATTCCCTCTCCACTCTTTTTTGTGGAAACCAACTCCGGACACAGGTTCAGGTCCAAGTACCATCCAGATGAGGCTAGTCGACTCAAGGCCGAGGCCCAGAGTGCCCTCCACACCCGCCAGAACGTCTTCATGTTCCTGATGGAGAACAGCTGGTTTGATAGTGTCTCCTTGGACATCGAACAAACGCCTGCCATCATCAAGGTTCTCGATGCTGGTAAAGAGAGTTTATTTTTTACTTCAAAATACAGCAAGGAAAATGTCCAATGTCACTCCCATTTTATGATGATTTATATTCCTGTCTTTTTAAAAAATTTGTTAAATTGTATGAAACCGTCTTCTGATAGAGTGTAGGTGAGGTGAGCAGCTGTTGGCTGTGAGGCCGGCTTAGCTGGTGGAATCATTGATATTCACATTTGTGTGGGACTAAAACTAAAGCATGAACCCCCGTATTATCACATGAATGTTTTGTGAAATATTGCTGATGCACTTGTTACACATGTTCAGGTTTCTGGAGGTAAAACTAGTCCCGTGTTACCAGAGCCAAGAACAAGAAACTAAAACGCTAAATACAATGCTCAAGCAGCATGTCCCTTCCTTCCTCTTAAGGTAATGACGTAGTCCTGGAAGACTATTTCACAGCCTTCAATGCATTGGAGACTTTATTACTAATGATTGCTCCATATTAGCTAAAGAATGGAAACCGTGGCCTGAATCATGTCCTCTCTTACCTGCCCTCAGCTGTGATTAAGATGGAAGGTGGAACAGATCATGATCTTCGTATCCTGGACCTGCCATCTGAAGAAGAGGAGGAAAGGGAGAAGTTGGCGTCTGGCTCAGGTGTTGCTGAACCTCCTAAGAGAGATGATCTCAAAATGTCGGATGGAGACCGCAAACCTGTGATGAAAGACAGGGATGAGAAGGTACTGTAGGTGGTTGTGTGTGGGTCTCTGGCAAGCTGTGGAGGCTCTGTGTTGTTTACATATAACCGTGTCAAAGGAGGGGGGCGACGCTGCCGGACCAGAACGGGCTGCGGTTGGACCGCAAGGGGATGACATCAAAGAGGAGGCAGAGAAAGAAGCCACCAAAGAAGAAATGCCTGAACCCAAGAAGGTTTGTTTCGCCTCATCATCCGAACATATTTACTGAAAATGACTGGACTTCCTCTCATTGCTCTAACGTTCGTTCACCAGCCAAGAAGAAAGAGGCTGCACAGTGGAGACAGTGACGATGAAGCAAGTGCCTCCGAGAGTGACTCTGACTCCGAGTCAGACTCCAACTCCAACTGCTCCGAAAAATCTGTCAAGAAGGAAGAGGCGGAAGAGAAGGAAGAGGAAGAAGATGAAGGTGAAGGTTAGGAAGGAAATTCATATAATTTTATTTTTCATAAAAAAGATTTCCCCTCACCAGCTGTTTCCTCTAATGACAAAGAGGTGAAATCAAAGGAGAATACTGAAGAGGAGATTAAAGAAGAAAAGAAGCCCAAAGACGACGCTCCCAGGCCGCGACCCCTCCACAGGACCTGCTCTCTGTTCATGAGGAGCATCGCTCCCTCTATCTCCAAGGCTGAGATCATAGCTGTGAGTTAACCGAGCGAGGCCATGCCACAGATTAATAACAAGCCTTCATCCTGACTGGGTGTTGTTTTTTCCCCCCCCTGTGTCAGCTGTGCCGGCGTTACCCCGGATTTCTACGTGTTTGCTTGGCTGACCCTCATCCAGAACGCAGGTGAAATGATGCTTGGGGGTTGTGGGATCCAGTTAGTCCCACATTGTCTACTGGCAGAGACTAAATGATGAAATAAACTTGGTGCTGTTGCAGGTTTTTCAGGCGCTGCTGGGTGACGTTTGACCGAAGTGTCAACATCAAAGAGGTCTGCTGGAATCTTCAGAACATTCGTGTAAGTGTCCCTCCTGGTCTGTGTCAGTAAAAAATGTTTATGTCTTTGAGAATCCTAATTAAAGACGAATATAGACTGTAAAGCACGGGCCATTTCAGGGACAGGGATGAAAATGTAAAATGAGATGTGTGACGATTCTTTTGAAATATTATTCCTCAGTGCAAAAAGAGTCAGTAAAATGGAAAATGAAAACCAAGCTGTCAAATCCTGGTGTGTACATTTTTGTCCAGAATTTGCATTACGGGGAAACCACCATTTGACATGAAATAGTAGGTAAATGCATGAAGGCTTTCTTGTATTCAGGTGTAGAAATGTGCTATTATTTGTGTGGACTATTTCTATCAAATGAAAAGGCGTCTGCTTTCCTCCTCCTCGCCATTTTATTTAATGGCGACGCTGCTGTAAGAGTTGCATCTGAGCAGCGTCATGTCAACATGTTGGACTTAATGAGCCTTTTTATTGACTGTTGCATCTGTTGGTGGGATATGAGAACTCTCCCCAAACTGCAGTAAAGGCCTTTAAAAGTTCTGTTGTACTCTCCACACTTCACAGCTGCGGGATTGTGAACTGGCACCAGGGGTGAACAGAGACCTGGCTCGCCGGGTGCGTAATGTTAATGGCATCACGCAGCACAAGCAGGTGCTCCGCAATGACATCAAGCTAGCTGCTAAACTCATTCATGCTTTAGACGAGAAAGGAGATCTGTGGTGCGCCAAGTCCCAGGACGAGGGGCAGAGCTCAGAGGTAAGGACGCGGTTTTGCAAGTCCGCACAGTTTCAAACCAAATGTCCCAAAACCATCTTTACATAATTAACTTGAATACCTCTTCAGAAACTGCCACGTCAGAATCCCATCTTGAAGAACATCACTGATTACTTAATAGAGGAGGTGAGCGCTGAGGAGGAGGAGCTCCTGGGCTCAGCGAGTGGGATGGATGCTGAGGAGAGCAACAAGGAAGGAAACCCTGCAGAGATGACCGTGGAGAGGGATGACAAGTTAGCCAAGGTTGGCCTCTCGCTGGGGTGACCACATTGGTCGGCTCTTGCTGCGAAATGAAATAAACCGCCCTCAGTTTTGAAGTTCTTATTTTTAATGTTCACACTAGGTTTATTTTAGCTTTCTGAAAAACAACTACACAAAATGGGAGCTAGAAACCCTTATTTGAAATAAGCTCTGACATAGCATAATCTTTAAATCAGGTCACTCAGTTCCTCTTATTTCCTATCCCTATCAGCTTTTCCTTGTTCCCCTTGGAAAACATCACGGGGTCAAGGTAACGTGGTAAGGAGATCTGCTTTCCTCACCACTGGTTGTGGTGATAGTTTTAGTTTAACACATTCAAAATTGCAAGGTATTATTTGGGATGCCTTGTCCTTTAGGAAAAGGTGATGTAATCTATGCTGAAAGAGCCAACATAAAAAGCACTGAAGCTCGCTCAGCCAGGATCCTCCCAAAGCAAAACAGACTATCCAAATGCACCCGTAGTCACCAGGCACCACGCCGTGTGTCCAATACTAGCTGGTACGAGCTGCAACAACTTGTCCAACTTCACTGTCTCACTTTCCGATGATAAGACAGCACTACTACTTCTACTCTTTGGTCCAAAGTCGTGTGTAATGTTGCTTCTACCACTGTTGCTCCAAACCAGTTGGTGGAAGCACATGTGGATTTCCTTTTTTGCAACAGATTCACAGTTAACTATAAATTTGCTCGACAGTTAAACAGAAGCACAAATATTCATGGATCTGAAGTACAAACAGCTTTCAAACAATTGATCAAAAACTAGTTTTCGTCAGATCATCTCCAATGTTAGTGTTCTTGAGGGACCACTCCCGTCATTTGAACGGATGACCAAAACAGCGTTTTACCAAATGATCTACATGTTCGGTCTTCTCAACATGTCTCTGTCCTCCGCTTGATGCAGGTTCTGGACCGCCTGATCTTGTATCTGCGCATTGTTCACTCCATTGATTACTACAACACCTGTGAATACCCCAGCGAGGATGAAATGCCCAATCGTTGTGGTATGATCCATGTACGGGGGCCCATCCCTCCCAACCGCATCACGCATGGAGAAGGTCAGTCTCTTCTGTAACGTGGAGGAGAGCACTGGGAAGAGAGATCGCTGACATGTTTACTGTTTAATAGGAAAAAAATGTGTGTTCTTCTTGCTCTTCGAGCTGGAGATGAGCACTAATAAGGCCTGTACTTACTTTAATGGCACACTAGGGGCATTGTTATCATTCATTTTGCAAGTCTAAATGAACAATTGCCCTTGCGTGGGATACTCCATTGAAACACTGCTATTTTCTCAATTAGTGCAACAATGGCAGAAGATGTTCGAGGAGAAGCTGAGTCCTTTGTTTAGTTTAAAAGAAATCCTTTCCGAGGAGGAGGCGGTGAAGATGGGCCGCAAAGACCCCGAGGAGGAGGTGGAGAAGTTCGTGTCTGCCAACACTCAGGAGCTGGGAAAGGACAAATGGCTCTGCCCCCTCAGTGGCAAGAAATTTAAGGTAAGTGTTTGTCAAACTAAATGTTCTGGGATGTCATCTTTGCTCTGTGAAAGTATTAGAGGACATTACCTGCCTTGCTACAGTCGTGATCATTTGGTGTTTGGTTGCCCTCTTGTGCCATGAAAATAAGATCTAATGCATCTCAAATCAATTCAAGGGCCCAGAGTTTGTACGGAAGCACATCCTGAACAAACATGGGGACAAAATTGAAGAAGTAAAAAAGGAGGTGGCGTTCTTCAACAATTTCCTGATGGATGCTAAGAGACCGTCGCTGCCAGAGATGAAACTTCCTCCTCTTCCAGGCCCAGGTCAGGCTGACACCACATTCTGGTCTACACAATTCTATGAATGGATCTTGGATGTCGAGTCCACAAACGTATGAGCTCATAAGTGAACTGCTTGTTTCTGTCCAGCAGGTTTACTTTCTCCCAGCATGCCATTCCCTCCTCAAGGCCCTCAGGGTCCAATGGGCTTCGGGCAGCCTCGCCCCCCGCTGATGGGCTATGGCGGTATGTTCTGTGACTAGTGTTTTTTCTCATGTTGGATAGCAGCTGCCGATTTAGTTTGCTTCAGTTTTGTCGCTGTTTTTGCATCCGTCATTGCAGGTGGACCTCCTTATCCCCCGAACCAGTTTGGAGGAGGTCGAGGCAACTATGACAACTTCCGTGGACAAGGTGGCTACCTGGGGAAGCCACGCAACATCAGGTGAGAGCACTGTACGTGTGACCTTTACTTTGCTCTGGCCCATCTGTTTTCTACTTATGAAAAGTGATCTCCTGTATTCATGATGATTTCTATTCCTGTTCTGTCCTCCTTTTACACCATGACCTGTCTCAGAATGTCACGAGGTGATCCACGAAACATCATAGAGTATCGCGACCTGGACGCACCTGATGACATGGACTTCTTTTAGGAGATGCACAATCTCCATTTGCTCCCCCTGATGTGATCTGTTAGCTTTGTGTAGTGATTAGCTAATTTCTTTTCCTAATTGTTTACTTTTGTAATTATTGTGCAACTAAAACAAGCGTTTGTGCCACATTTGTTGCTCAATAAAGTTGTAATCCAGTAACATTAATGTGCATTCAGTGATGTATCAAACAAAGTGTTTGAATGAGTACAAAAAAGGAAAATATACAAAGGCAGACTTGATAGGACAAAATCATTGATCAACCATACATCAATCCATAAATAAGGTCTTTGTTTATGGAAGACGGATTAATAATAGAGTATTTAAGTCATCAAGACACACTGATTAATGATGTTTTGTTGGGAGGAAACCTTCAATTTTTTGCTAACTGTACAAAAAAAATCTTTCCTCGTGTCCTCATGTGCCTTCAAGGCGAGGATATTTCTGAACCCACACCACTTCTGGTGAAATATTTGGTGCAGATGGGAGGAAGGGTTCCCTCTAGTGGGCGAATCATTGAATTACACAAGCATGGCTGCAGTACATTGAAACTGATGGCTGCAAACTGTCCAAAACATTTATTGGTGAAAATAAGCCCAAATCTGACATCTCTTACTTTATACTACATGAGTAAAGCAAGAAAAAAAGAGGCCATACTTGTTTTTTTTTTGTTGTTGTTCCAAAAAAGTAAAAAAAACATTTAATTGAATCTTGAGCAATAGTTTATTTGAAACAAGCTCCCTTCATCCTACTCATCTGGATTTATATCAACACATTAGCAGTGCATCAGTGTTGATAACATCATGTCAACCATAGCTCACCAAGACATTAAGTCTTGAAATGCTTGCATCTCAATGATAATCTGAGATATTAATTCGAAATATTTTCATATATAATCCAAAGGTACAGTACAATGGAGAAACACAGATCTGGTCCATCTGTGTGAGCTGTCATTGAAGGAGTCGCACAGATTTCACATGGAAGTGAAACGTCTAAATAATCCGGAGCTCGTGACCTTCAGGAAGTCCAACGCTCATCTTATTCTCATGGAATAACTCAGTCAGGGCATCCATGTAAAGTTTGTGATAGTGGTTGACCTCCTCCTCAGTAGGTAGGACACGCTTCGGCACTGAGATGGGACGTCCCACTGGAAGGAGTGCAGTGTTAGAATAGAAGGACCCCAGTACAGGGAGTTATCTGTATGCGCTAATACTCACCCACAGTGGTGATGGGGGTCCTGTAAGGCAGCACTAGCAAGCGCTCACCCAAAAACAGACACGGGGCGAATCCCATGATTTTCTTAAACAGGTCCTGTAGCCTCCGACCCAGAGTGCCATCTGAGAAGATTACCTGCCGAAAGAGTTCATTCTCGCCGAATGAGTAAACTGGCACCAGGTCAGCCCTGAGGAGGATGAGCACACAATATAAAAGACTCCAGTCGTGAGTAGTGGGATACCCATTGACTTCTGTTATTTCCTGTCTCCTCACCCGTGCTCAAGAGCTACTCGCACAAATCCCTTCCTCTGCTTCATGACCACAGTGTTGACTCCAGGAGAAGACGACAGGGACTCCTCAGCGCCCCCTATCACTATCACCACTGCATTTCCTTTGCCACGCTTTGAGAGGAGGTGGGCTAGGCTTGGTTTGCTTACTGGGTAAATGTCTGATTAAACAGAATTTAAAAAAAAAGAAGTAATTTGTTGGTCTGGTGTAAAATATTCTGGACGACTTAAAGGAGCACGCCACGTCTTTGGGAAATATGCACCTGTTGGTACCCTCTTCAGAGCGAGACAAGAAGAGGGATATCCTTCTTTCCCTGACTGCGAATTAGCTTAATCCAAAGGTAGTGGATGGGTAAGTTAGCATACCCCTACTGCAGTGGCTCAGTTTTCAAAACCTTCAGTTCCTCCTCTTTGTGCACTGGTTCACAGAGGTGAGGTCCAGGAAGTTAAGGGAATCCTCCTCGCCCTCTCTGATTAAGTCGGCCATGATTAGAAGCAGCGGTCGCTCTTCTAGTCTTCAGCAAGTGTTTTGTTTGGTTGTAGTGGGCTTTTGACATTCCAGTTGAACTTACTGTGACCAAGAGTTTTGTCAGGAGAGTAGCTCAGTCTATGTGTCTGAATACAAAATGATGAGTCATTTGATGACTTGAAGGAGGTATGCTAACCTGCCCATCCACTTCCATTCAATATGCAAAGCTAACTAGCAGGCTGGCTTTCTACTGCACGCCCAGAGGAGAGAGGCGTCTTCTTGTTTGGTTCCGATGTTTAGCATGCCACATAAGCGCTTTTTTTTTTTTCCTCCAAAATGTTGATGGGTTCCTTTAAAATCCTACTCGACATTAAGACATGACATCACACATTCAATAACTGACTTAATAGGCAGAGATGTTCTTTCAACCAGCTGGATCGCTTGTGATCAATACCTGCGCTCATGATGTACTCCCTTAAGAGCGGTATCCTGAAGAGTCCTGCCAGTACCACCAGGGTAGAACGCATCCCAGGAAAAGCTTCAGCGAAGCCACAGCTGTCAGTGCTGAAGCACGCGAACCCTCCAACACTCATTATACCATGAGGATGACAGCCTAGGATGTAGTTCCTGTTTGGATTCAGCTCGGCTGTCTTCACCAGCTGAACGAGAACGTTAACGGCGTGTCAGGCAGGTTCTGATGTTCGTCTCATCCTAGATATTTAATACTAGAGACTTCCACCTGAACTCTTGAGTGATGGAATGGATTATGGCGATAAAAGACCTCCAAAATAAAATGCTCATGACAAACTATGGAACAAATCTGCTTTGAACAATCGCCACAGAACCAGAATAAGCAAAATGAATCAAAAGAGGTGGTGAGAGGTTGTCCAGATCAGATGTGACAAAGATGCAATCTTACCTTGATGGGGAAATAGTCTCTGTAGTGCTCCCAGACCTTCCACCTCCTCACAAATGTTTTGTTCCTGCCCCCTAACAGAGACAGCAGAATATCAGGGTGTCCCAGTTCCATGCTACTTACTAACAAGACTTTAAACACTACGTGTATTGGTTTGCCTACTTTTTCAGCAATTATACAAAAAATTCAATGCACGTGACTACACGTTGCAAATTTTGTTTCCAGTTATTTTGACATTTTCCTTCATACTTGCATTGTCTTTACCTCTTTCAGGAGTTTGCCAGTCGACCGCCAGCCAAATGAAGTGCAGAACGGAGAGCCACCACAGGGATGTAAACATGAGACACACCATCAAGGTGAGGCAGGACACCCCTGATGTGAGACGACCAGAGGGACAGTACAGGAGTCCCCGTCAGCTCAGGTACAGATGATACAGTGTACACTGTTGATACAGTGAACCTGTGATATTGCATCTATAGCAAAAATATTCATATATATATATATATATATATATATATATATATATATATATATATATATATATATATATATATATAGTCCCATGGGATTATGTGTTTAGACCTTACCTAAGAAGAGGAAGGTCAGTACCCATTGTAGAACACTCAATGTCTCTATAAATTCCTTCCACTGAGATTTTTCTTTCACCATCCCTGCAACCTGCAGGCCGTTTTCATCAACAAGATTTTCATTCAACAAAGGTGATTTGTATATGAGGGATATTTTGTATGCTTGTAAAAAAAAATAAAATAAAGAAAATAAAAATAAAAGTCTCATCTGAGATAAAGTTATTATGAATGTTTCATCAGTAATCAGAACAGCAGCTTCTCTTGATCTGCCTTCAGGGAAGACATAAACTTCAGCCAGCAGCCTGATCAAATGACTCACTTATGAACAAGCTCACAGGCAAACACAGACAGAGGGATTTTTGATTTGCTCACAAATAAAACTTTCAGCAGACGAGCTTGTAAATTCGCGGAACGCCGTTGGCTAAAGATCATTACACGACAATCTAAACGCATTTAATGAACATTCTGCTAAACATACAGCTTTACCTTATTCTGGTTTATTCCACGGTTTATTTGAAAGGAAGCAGATTCACCGGTTCCACCTGGACTCGTAGAATGCACTTTGACCAGATCATGTAAACCTTCCAAGATAACAAATCCACCCCCCCCCCACCCCCACCGCTTATTTTTTTACCACACAAGCGATCAGTGTCACAGATAAAATATACAGTGTGTCTTTAGAAGATATTCTTTGTGTTGAGTAAAAATATCTTCAGGAGAGAAGACGTGCGGTGACTTCCAGGCTGGTTCGGTGTCATCGTGTCTCGTCTTTCTGTCACCCCACTGATCAGGTTGTGTGTCCTTCTCATCAGCTGCTGTTATTCAACCTCAAGAAGCTCAAATATGCCCATTTTAGCACCATTTTTCCTTTAAAGTATGAGGTTTAACATGTATAATACAAAAAACCCCACTTCCCTATAGACCCTCTCATGAAGTGATCCCAATTTCCCTTGTTTTCTTCAGCTGTGCTGCTCAGTCTAGTAGGGTCAGATCAGTTCCTAGTTTATCCTGAAATACTTCAATAGATTCAACTAAGATTTTGTTTATGCTTACTGATGGATTCAGATCAGTGGAACATCTCTGTGTGAAGCTACTTTTAGTCCAACCGAGCACTTCCTGCAGAAGTTTCACAATACAAGCCTGTCAGAAATTTAAGATATTCTGCCCCTGAACCACTTTCAGTATGAAAGAGAAAAGAGAAAATGATTGTTATGATGAGCATCCGGGTGTTTTTTCCTCATATTTTGAATGTATAATCCAGCAAGAATGTAAATCAGAGACTTTTGCATACATTTTCCTCTAAAGTGGCATCACCTCTCATGCACAACCCCAGTCAGTACCATGGACAGCTCCTCTGATCCCCCAAAGCCCATCTAGAGGGGAAGTCCCGCCTCTCCTCCCTCTCACTTCCTCACCTCTCCGTATTGTTTCTCTTTCATTGCTTTGACTGATCCCTTCGGCTGATGACATGAAGACTGACAGTTGGACTGACAACTGTATCGGTAGAAAATTTAAACACCTCAATTTTTATTTTTCTAAAAACAAAATTACCTCGGCAGACGTTTGCTCAGGTTGAAGTTATGATGCTATCAGTGATGACTCCGTACCGTTTATTTAGCAGAAGCAGCAGCAGCAGCAGCAGCAGCAGAACATGTCAGAGCACCCAGCCATCGTTAACATCATGACCTCCACCTGTGTCACCATCAACACCACTGACCACACCTGTGTGTGTGTGTGTGTGTGTGTGTGTGTGTGTGTGTGTGGTGTCTGAGGGAGCTTATCGTTTCAGTCTAACAGGAGCTTAAGACTCATAATGATGTATGCTGAAAAAAAAAACATTTTCTGGTTTGTATTTTTTAGGTTAACTTTTACTTCTTTTTTTTTTACAAGCTGGAACATGTCCTCCGTATACGCTCCTGCTCTGTTTCACAGGTGAGTGGAGAGAGTTGAGTCACTAATCTGCCGTGAACGTGGACTTTCATCTTCCCCTGTATTCTTGAGATGAAGTCAGATATACTTTGACCTCTGCTCATGATTTATTATAACAGGATGGTCCAAAGATTCCTCTCATTCACCAGATTAGATGCTTCTCAAGAACTGTCTCCTCCCCTATATGACCTCCTCCTAGACTTCAGGGGGGGTGTTGGCAATACTTGTTCACACCCTCCCTCTTAAACACTCCATCTGTATGTTTTGATATGTAACCCACACAACTGCGTTATGGAGCTCTAATTGAACACACAGTCCAAATCAAATGTCCCCAATATCCAGGGTTACTGTCTGTGCTCAACATTGGATTAATGGCGAGTTTATTTCTATTTAATCCCCCATTACACCACTCTGCCGGTTTATTCTCAGATATGTCAGTTTGCCTTATTTTGTGTGTGTGTGTTTTGTAGGACATGTATGAGGCTCTGGTGGAATAAAAATCCATAAGGTCACTGAATGAGTCCTGCTGAAGGGAAATATTGGACTCAATGACACCCCTGATGTTTTTTTCCCTCTTACCCTCAACAACAACTGGCGCTCTCTCTCAGGAAGTACTGTATGAATATTAATATGGATGCAAATACAGTGTGAGGATGCCCAGCGCTTGAACCAACACCGCGCGCTGACATCTGCGCATTTTTGTTGTTTTGACGTCAATTCCCCCCCTCCCTGCTCATGCCGGAGCTGCGAGCATGTTTTCATCGCGGAGGTGGTGGTTCTCAGATACAGGGATGCCTTTTTAAGCCGAGTGTTTGGTAACGTCGCATTGAATTGCATCATGGTTTTCAATCAGATCTCCGAACAGCGGCAGCAGCAGCGTCCGGGCTCTTCCAGCCAGCCTCGGTAGTAGGCTACAGTGCGCTGTTTATCATAAAAATGGAAGAGCTTTTATGTCAAGAAAAGGCGTCAATCCGGTGAAATGCGTTTGAATATCTGAGTCTTGCTCTCACCGTCGATTGACACATCTGGGAAGGGGTTTATTTCCTCCCCTGCCGTCTACCAAGACAGCTGTGTCATCAACAACCGGCGTGGTTTTGTTGTTGTCTGATTTTTACGAGTCTGAGCGGCTGGCTCTCGGCATAGTCTACCTCTGCGCCAGCCATAGGCTGCCTGCTTCCTAAGGTAGGTCTCACCTTCATTCATTGCATGTTTTGCTCCATAAATCAGCTGCTTACATCATCTAGCCTATATAGCCAGCTGTCATCGTCAAAAAATGCCTAATTAGCAGCGGAGGATAGGATGCTGTATTGCGCAGGGCCTGGCGCTATTTTACACCCAAATCTCCGGAGCAGATGTTTGACAGCGAACGGCTCTGTGTGCACAAACCGAATTATTCAACCTTGAAGCCCCACAGCCCTTATTGGTGGATCTAAGGCCCCTATTCAAGCCCCAAATACAGACGAGATGTACAGATATGGAGCGAGAGCCTCGCCGTGTCACTCACAGCCCGAGTTTAAGTTAAGTCGTGACAAGCCCTGATAAATATTTCACTAAAAAACAAGCCTCCATCAGCTGACTGGTGATGCCGGACGGAGCATGGACGCCGTTTTCATCCAGCAGGCAGCACGGTGACAGCGGGGTCAGGGGAGGCTTTATGGGTCTGCATGGCTTGGATGGTCAGCATCTGCATGTTCACTGATGATCAGTATAAGAATATTGCAGCCTTGAGTTGCATGTGTAAAAGGGCGGTATTTACTCGGTGTGTGTGTGTGTGTGTGTGTGTGTGTGTGGGTGGGTGCGTGTGCTCGCGTGCGCAGCCAGGTGAGGATGTTGGCGCGTCTGGACGAGCTGGAGCTATATCTATGCTTTGATTTAAAAAAAAAAAAAAATATATTCATTATCAGATGAACACACATTAGCAACCATAGCATCCCAAATTGTATCTTTATTAAGATCACCGAAAGAGGTGCAGGGTTGGGAATTACACGAGTGATTAATGTTACTCCACACTCTTGTTTTTTTTTCTTCCTCTGTTAATTTCCGGGCGTGACAGTCAGTCAAAAGGAGCATCAAATATTGTGAGATTTCTCCTTCATGACCCCACTAAAGGCTTTAAACCCCCCCCCCCCAAAAAAAAACAAAAAAAACAAAACTTAAGCTTTTAACCAGAGAAGGTTCCTTGACCTGGTCTGACATTTTATTCTGAAATCTCTCTCGCTCTCGCTCTCTCTCTCTCTGAATCCATTAAAACAAACATGTAAGCATATATTCAAGAATGTGACACCCATGTATTATAAATGCTTCTTCATGGACGATGCCCTGCTGTGTTTGATTCCTCTCTTGACCTTGGAGCTGGATACGACTTCCTATAATTTGCAGGAGTTTCAGTTTATCTCAACATACAAGCAGGAAACGCTGTATGTGAGCGTCTGGTGTTGGGTAAGGCTTTATAGAGGAGAGCAGCTTTGATGGTGGGGTCATGGAGTGCAGGCTGTGAGCCTCACATCCTGAGCAACATGTCTTGAATGCAGAAAGAATTTGGGGTTTGCACAACCTTTTTTTTTTTTTTTTTAATTTTTATTGTTGCGCTCACCTGGTGATCCTGAATTCAGTCCACAAAAGTGACCAAATGGTGGAACAGCAACTCCAAGTGGCAGCTCAGTCAGATGCAATATGATTCAGTGGAACCTTTTAGTCCTTGAGGATTTACCCTACAGAAATAAAATGAAATGTAGAGCTAGATATTGGGAGATAATGAAATTGAGATTGCAGTTGTGTATCGATTGAAAACACAGGATCCATTTCGTGATGGGGAACAGATCCTGAATACATTTTCATGAAGTGGATGATTCAGTTGCTGTGAGCAGCAGCGTATATCATGTCTGATTTTAAAAGAATGAGGAATTCGGATTGTATGATTGCAAACACAAATAGATGGAGTGGCTCCAGAGAGGGCAATTGAAGGCCCACAGAGGACCAGAGGGGAGAGGGACTGATGGGGAGGGACGAGAGGCAGCGGGGGACTGATGGATGCGAGGCGGACGTGGCATATGCTGACATTTTCAGCCCATTTCTCCAGTGTAGTGTATACCCCTGTCTGGCTGAGCAGTAATGGATTTTTTTTTCTTTTGCGAAGAATTTTCCGCAAACAGATTGTTTCCATAAAGTTTTAGGAGCGGCAGGTCAAAAGCTCTGCAGAAAGCCGTATCTCGCTATATCAGACTCTTCCTCCATCTGTAGTTTTGCCGTACTGCTTCTCTCAGCTCCGTCAGAGAGCTCTGACATCAGAAATGACAGTGGAGGAGTGTTTCTGCTGCAGCATAGATCAGAGTGGCTGCTACCAGTTGGAAAAACAATATTTCTGCTTCTGGCTTTGTGGATACACACTTTTCATCTGTCCTGGGATTATCACAGTAGAGAGGAGTGCAGAGAGTGCATAGCTCTGCCAAGGCCAGTGTTAAATGGATCTGCCCCAGTTTCCTCCTTGGCCTATGCTCTGTCCCTCACCAAGGTTCGTTAAAGTGATCCTGCTGCTGGTGATTCTGACACACAAACCAACAGGTGCAGGTGAACATTCAAGCTCCTATAGTTGGAGAGGTGATTCACTTTGTTAACTTTTTAGCTCAGTGCGTCAATTTTGCCCACAGCCACGAGGGATTAAGCACTTTCCTGTCACTCTTCTCCTCCTCTCCCTATACGCTGAATATCCATCACGCTAGTAAACATGATGGATCTGCCCTCTGTCCCTGCAGAATGGCAACGTGACTGGTTTCTGTTACCAACCTCTCAGCTGACATGTCTGTTCATGTCTGTGTCAGCCCACAGATGAGGAGAAACTGTGAAGTAGCTTGGTTTTTGTTTTTTCTTAATATAATTCATACGTTGAAACAGTGGTAGCTTAAATGTCCTGGTTGTGCTTTAAAGCCCGAGGACTGGATTTAGTAAAAAAAAAAAAAAAATACAATTTTCTTCTGAAGAACTGTTATTACTTTGAAAATTGCCATGTTGACGTCCCTTTTCTAAACCTGAATGCGTCAAAACGATGTTAAATTGATTCAAATATATCCAAATTTGATGAGTTCTACTGTATCTTACGCTTACAATGAAAAGTGCTGTATTGCACTATTTGCCCTGATCAGCACAGGAGTTTTGGGGCCCATGCAGATACTGATAATATAAAGAACTTTGATCAACCAAAAAAATTGATATGAATTTTTTAATAATCCTCATATGTGGATGTCAAAAACTTGTAACAAAGATATTTGATGATTTCCAGTTTAAGAATAAACTTTATCAATCCAAGAATGATACACATCGGTGTGCTGAACAGTAACATCACTTCCCATTTTGGAATAAACAATACTTGCCTCACATTCTGAATTTTTTTTTTTTCTGTAATGTTTTCATTTAGGCAGATTTAGTCACCAAATACACACACACACACACACACACACACACGTATGATAAGCCAATATCAGCCACTCTGGTAATCAGTCTGGCTTTAATTATCATTATTAATTGTATGAAATCCAAATGTTCAAGCGAAAATGATCAATTTCATGGGCTCTTTCAAATGAACATTATGTCCTCACCACTACTGTGCTGCTGATGCATTAAAGCAACTCTCTCCTGGGCTTGAGTCAATCACATTGTTAAGTTATAAATAGGTGTAAAAGTAAAGGTTCTCTCTGGTGGCTGCCTGATTAAAGGCCATGCCATTTACCAGCAATGGCCTGGGTACAAATCCAGCCTCAGACATTGTTGGATGTCATCCGTCTTTCTCTTCTGTCTGTTCTGGGTCATTACTCATGCACAGAAAGTTAAAAAAAAAAAGAAAAAAAAGAGTTGAATCTCATTGGACTCTTCCAGTTATGTCTCGGACTCAGAATTCCTTTGCTCTAAATAGAGGCATATATTCCGCTTTTGGAAATGATTGTCTTGCTCTTTGTCTCATGCACTTGAGTGCAGGGGCTGAAGGGGGAAAAAAAAAACAGCATGGCAAAATTTAAATGGACAAGATGGAAGAGGAGGAGGAGGAGGAGGAGGGAGAGGGATTATTCTGCTCAACAAATGACCAGAGAGGTTCACTCATTGGTTATGGTTGGCTCGCTTGCTGCTTAATATTTCTGCCCCCTTGTATGACAGGAAAATATCTTGCATGGAAAACGGCCAAACTGACCAGTGGAAATTCGAATGAAACACTACTTTTAAGGGCTTTTTTTCTGGATGGTAAGCATCTTTCAGCGCTCCTCATTGAAGTGTGTAGTCAAGAGTAATGATGTGTGGTAATGATTTCCTTGAGGCAACTCATCTTAGTTCATTTCCCCTCTGTTTTCCCCTCATTATTCCTTTCATAGTCATTTGCATGGTACCATGCAAAATAAATAAGGTTGGGAGCCAACAGTTACTCCTATCTTGTTGGCATAGAAGTCGTGTTGTCAAGCAGCGTTGATCGCCTCCTGTTAACGTAAAGTTGGGTGGCTCTTCACGTAGATAAATATTAATATACGTCCCAGCGAGAAATGCATTGATTCGTTAACTGCTTCATTTATTTTTTTGCGATTTTATTTCAGTGTCATAATTTCAGCACATTATTTCGCAAGATCAGGAACTACAAGAGGAGCACTTTGTAGCTCTATGTTGAATTAAACATGATCGAGCAATTGAGCATAAATAAGCCACACTGGTTCACAGTTAATTTGCCACATAAATCTTAAAGACCTTCAAAAGTCCTTGGAACATGTTTACTGAGTCAGGCGGTGAGTGTTGTTTGTGGGGGTTGAGAATTAAAAACAAATTTATGTTGCCCTTAAACGCCGCACAAACCTCACCGTCCCAACATGTCTGTGCTGTGCGGATAGATGGAACTGAAACATAATGGTCTTGGAAGCATCCCACTGTGGTAATGCATTGTCTTTGGGATTCCTAAAGGTCAACTTGAACCAGAAAAACCTCGGGGTTCAGCAACAGTGTGTGCAGAACCTGATTGTACGCGCTAACGTGAAAGCGACTCTGAATGCAGGGTACCTTAAAGTGCTGCAAATGTCAGGGCAATTTTCATTTTGTAGTGAAAAAGGATCCCAGCTGCTTGAACAAGTGGCGGCAGATGCAAATTTTTACTCGCTGATTACAAAGATGCCAAAGGTTTAAAAAGCCTGTTTTTTTTTCTTTCTTTTTTGTCACCAATACAGAAAAATCAACACACCAAATTCAGTTATTTCCTCTGCCGTGGAGGCGTGGGAGGTCATGTTTCATTAGTGCTCGTTTGTCTGACTTTTAGCTGGATTATGCTGAAACTCCATCCATCCAGCCATCCATTTTCTATACCGCTTATCCATTAAGGGTTGTGGGGGAGCTGTAGCCTACCCAGCTGACATTAGGTGAGAGGCGGGGTTCACCCTGGACGGGTCACCAGTACGTCACAGGGCCATCAGGAGCAATTAGGGGTTCAGAATGTTGCTAAGGGTTAGACATGGTCACTAGGGGAAGTGAGGATCAGACCAGCGACCCTTCGGTTGCTAGACGGCCACTCGACCTCTGAGCCATGCCGCTATGCTAAAACTCACTGGTCAAACTTGAACAAAACTGATGGAGTGGTGTCACGTGAGTGAAGGAAATAGCATAAAATTTAGTTGCTGATCTGTTGCTTTGGGTTTGGTTGAGTTTGCTTTGGTTTGCAGAGGTACATGCCATCAAAGTGCCCTCTAGTTCTAAATGATTAATTGTGATCATAATTTATTTGTATTATCAAATAACCCTGTATTAAATTTCAGCGGAGAGTTCATTGAAATCTAATTAATCCCACTTTAGGAAATTTGCATGTTACAGCAGCTCGAAGTATAGAGCGACAAACAGAACGACAGAATACAACTGTACACTACATACACCTTTCACTTTTTTCAACAGATATAGTTACGGCGCACAATAATTCATTCTATTTGTACCAACGATC
The DNA here is from genome assembly GCF_037954235.1 of Aulostomus chinensis. Classification (NCBI taxonomy): domain Eukaryota; kingdom Metazoa; phylum Chordata; class Actinopteri; order Syngnathiformes; family Aulostomidae; genus Aulostomus; species Aulostomus chinensis. The sequence continues at coordinate 13,336,903 of NC_141334.1, forward strand.
CCTCGCACATCAGAAAGACATTTCAGAACAGTTGCAGCAGATGTTTATGAGGTTAAGACTTAAACCACCTGTGCAAGAGTTGTACTCTGATTCTGGATGGGAGCTGAATCAAGTGGCTACACGAGCCACTCACAATCAACTTGTTCAGAGGCCTTTTTCACCTCTGCTATTTTGGCCGTGTGTCCCACCAAGTACAAGACTGCAATGTGGGAAACACAGCCTGCAGAGTGCAATCTTCTGTCACCTATCATTTGCCACAGTTAGTAGCTTTTGATTTCATCGCTGTCAGCACAGGAAACAGTGGGATGACAGGAATAGACGTTGTGCATGTGAGAGCCTGAGCTGGAAAGCTGCCGATCACATCTACAGGTCCAGTGAAACTGTACATTTTCTTCTCCGCTTCTTTTGTTTTTCAGCATGACGTTCGGAGCCTTAACCTACTCTTCGAAATGTCTGCTGCACTGATTATCAACAACTCTCTAATGGGAATTTATTTATATATACAACGTGTTTACAGGCAGCAGTGATTTATACCTAAACTAGCACACAACCTTCTCAAACTTTTCTGTTTTCCTGTGCCTCAACAACATCTCTTGTAGTGAGGTGCTGGTGAATGTATTGGGACAGGCCACGAGATGATCTGTGTGTAATGAAATGAATGAGTGGGAGTGTGTGTGGGCATGTGTGTGCTTATCCTGTGCAACCTACGCTATGACTGGCTTATCGGGGGATTTTGCGCACAAGGAGTGGGATGATTCAAATGTTGGAAGACCACTTGTGGCCTACCTGGCTTGTTAACCGCACCAACGCTTCTGCTCCATCTGTCAAACGGGGGAAAGGTGACTCAGGTGCCCAGGCAGGGTTATTCTAACAATATCAAATGGGATTTCTCAGCAGTGGTGGTCCTGGTTGTTTTGGTGCCTCCTCATGTATCGTAGTCTTTCTAGAGCAGCAACATCAATCTATGAACACTCTCAATTCCTGGAGACAAATTCAATGAGTTAAATAATATTCTGGACATTGAAAAATATATTTTTCTTTCTGTCATTCCTTTTCAACCAATTGAATCTGCAGAGGCTAAGCAGCTTTATGGACGAGAGGCAGTGGGTGTTAACATTGCGTTTGTGGCATAGGTGTTTTTTTGTTGCTGGATTTTTGCATGCAACAAGCGTCGTTAACTCACCTGACATCACCCTCTCTGTAGTCTCTCTGCTCTGCTGTCCACTTTGGACACAAAGAGCAGAGGCAAGACAGACCAGCATGCTAATATCATCCCCAGGTTTCCTCAGGTATCAGGAAATAAACATGAAGATGGAAGTCTGGGGTAAATAAGAGCACTTTCCTCTCTTCTCTGTCCAACAAGCCTGTATGCACCACAGAGCGTTGCTCTTTCGCCGATGTAAACATCACATTTTGGGAGACCCATATTGTGCATGCAGGAGAGTTTGCCAGAGATTGAGACTGATCCCAATCTAAGGTAATCTTAGATCTCCCAGCAATACATGGAGAAAAAAAATACCACTTTTGACTGCTCAAAATTCTTGTGAAAGATAGAATTTTCTATTCTATTTTTTTTTATTTCTGTCCAAGTTTTTTAATTACTTCTGTGCACCATAAACATGTGAAAGCCAGTGCAACAGATCAGCGTTTTACAGAATAGTGCTTCTTATCAAACAAATAGTTGATGTGCGAAGTTTACCTCATTTATAATGTATAAGAATGAAGTTTTTGCTTTTTTTTTTAAATGTTGAACTTTGAACTTGAAATATGCCTTGTAGCTTGTTGTCCACATTGAATTAAAAACAGGAAAGAATCAAATGAAATATGGGAGCAAAAATCGAGCACTCGCTATAATAAAACCTGGCCCTTATTTCCGTTTTCTGTTCGGCCACTCTGAGGTTCCATACATTTTGAAACAGTTGGAATGCTGTAGCTCCAGATAGATACAATGTGAGCTAACTGCAAGCTGCAGTGAGGCAAATCATATGTGGAGTTCACGGGGATGTTCAGCTGATCCCTGTTTTGCTTTGGGCTATTGGGCTTCGCTTAATTGTTGCTGAATAATGTATGAGGTTTGTCATGTTGGGGCAGGGACAGCCTAAAGTCCTGCAGGCTGTGATGTTTTTACAGGTGGAGGAAATAAATGCAAAAAAGCAGAATCATTCAGCTAGTTTGAGTCTGGCTGGTCCCGATGACATCAAGCAGGTTCCGGTGGTCTTGGAGAGACAAAACATTTGTAGACCAGAACAGAGAAGAAATTAGCAACTTCCACAAGAGATGAGAGCGTGCAAAAAAAGGCACAAGATATATCTGACATACAGTACGGAAGTTCTTATGATCAGACCTTGAAATGAATATAATAAAACCACTGAACAAACAAACAGAGGCAGGCAATATTGCTGGGTAATCCACATCTAAAATACAGTAAGTCTGATGCTGGCTCAGTGAAGCATGTGCAGCTGCAGAGTGGAGCTTTTCCCCTCATGCACGAGCATGAAGGGGGTTTTCAGTTCTCTCTTTGTCCCTGCAGCTCTGCCTTATAGTCGGGTTTCAGCCTCCAAATTCAAAGACCAAACATGACTATGAAGTTGGACCAACTCAGGCTGCTGAATAATGGTTTCAAAAGGCTGACTATCATGAAGGAAGCCTGTGAAAATACCAACACAGTGGGTTTTGCATGCTTTAGTCACACTACATATACACATTCTCAACATCCCCCTTAAAAGTAAATTCTTCTGATCTCATTTTTTAGTCTTCCCCTCGTCCTTTCTGACCTCTCCCTCCCGTGGTGAGGTCTGCCTTGGGTGACATTTCCCCAACATTCATGTGCGCAATTGAGAGAGTAAACAAGATAAACTGAATAAAAATGGATCCAGTGTTGTGCAAGAGCTTGTGGTTCTAGAAACCAGCAAGTGTCTGTGGATGCTAAAGTGTAGTGAGTCACCTTGGTTACTGCAGCTGATGAAGGTATCGCTGGTCATCTCTGATCATAATGCTGTTGTATGTGGTTACTAACGGTTTATACCCTGTAAGTGCAGCTTTAGATATTTATTTCCATAGAATAATAACCAATCAATAATTTTTTTTTTCTGCAGAGTGAGTGCACATTAGAGAGAAACAGTGAAACAAAGTTTGTTGTGGCTCATGTCCATGTCTTGGAAGCGCAGGGCAAGAAGGAACAGGGAAAGCTTTTTGTAGGATATTTTTGGTTGCAGTTCATAAAAGATTTAATGGTCATTCAGTTTGTACAACGCTGAGGAGGAGAATCCAAAGTGTATGAGGTGTCCTGTGCATTTATATTTAAGAGTGGGGTTTTTGACCTTGCGTGTCATCAGGGTTTTATTTAGTCCGTCTATATATACAGACAGGCAACAAATTATAGGGAAAACCTGAATAAATGAGTGGAGAAGCAGGATGGTAAAAGCTCTCTAAATACAATATGAAGATGATGTGAGTCATCAGATCTGATCCTAGATGAACACCTATGGGAGATGAGGGAATGTTTTTGGGAATATTGTTGTTGCTCCTTCCAGTATTTGTCCAGAAACTTGTAGAAACTGTATCGAGCTGTTCTGGCAGTGTGAAGTCTCACCAACACCTCACTGACATGTTTTTCCTTTAATGTGTCATTGTATATACCGATGTTTGTCTCTTTCATTTCATGCCCAAAACACCAGAAAGAGGTCAGAGAAAAATTCAGCAAAATTCCTCTATACGCCTCCCATCCCTGGCCCGGAGTGATACATCAGCCTCTACATCTTCCTCCTCCTCCTCATCCTCCTCCTCCTGTCCATTCTCATCGGCCACAGGCATTTCACTGCACAATGCAATATTGTCAAGCATTCAGCGCACAACAGTGGCACACAAAGAAAAGTTCAGGCAGATTTTATTAGGAAAGAACCTTGTATAACCCAAAGGTGAAGAATTCCAGTTTATTAATGCACAATGGGGGAATTATTTGAATAATCTCCTTTCCTCCTTACCACTTGAAAAAAACATATTAATGTCTGAACATGTGAGAACAATTTTTAAAAATTCTACATGCTTGCCTTATGCGTGTTTAGTAGGGGATATCCAGCAAAAAGAAAAAAACTGCAGCTCATCCTAGAGCTGGTGATGAAGAAAACAATACTTGGAAATGATACAGACACTGAAGAGAAAAGACAAGTCCGATAGTAACAGTGAAAAAGAGAGACCGGGTCAACTGTCTGACCACTTGTGTTGTCAAGTAGAGAGGAGTGTGAAGGAAAGTGATGCATCCATGCTGGGGTGACTGCTGTTGCTGAGATTGATCCTCCAAAATACAGGCTTTCCTGACAGGTTTTCTGGCCTGCAAGTCAGCCTCGCATAGTAAACATTTCTCAAGGATGTTTATCTAAAAGAATCTGTAAATCTGAATAGACAGAAGTCAGTTTTCACACAGCGCACATGAAATACTGCCGTCGGTCAAAGCATCAAAACATACCTGATGGCACCAAGACGTTTAAACACAGATACAATTTGCAGTTTTATGTTGTGTTTTATGAACAAAACAACATCCTGACTCTCAGGGAAAATACATGAAAAAAAGAAAGCGAACAAACCCACGCACGAACACACACTCAAACACAGGCACGTACACACTCCAGCTCAATGAGACCACATATGAGACTTTCGCTCAGGCAGTATCTGGAGCTTTGAGAAAAATGATATACAAGGTTGCCTTTTGTGAAAGAAAACATCTCCTCTCAGTGAATATTTAATTTTTAATCTTTTTTTTTTTTAAATTTGGTGACAGATTTACCCCAGTATCTTGGACAAATCCCTCAAAACAAACTTCTTTAAAACTGCTTAAAATCCTGAACCTCTGCTGAACTTTTCCTTTTTTTGTTGTTTTCAATTTTTCCTTCGTTTCATTTCCTCCCTTTTTTTTAAAGCATCTCTGACTACCTCGAAAAACACTAAAGTATACAAATACCAAGTAGTATTTTACAGTACAGTGAAGAAACTGGTCGAAATGAAAACTATACCTCCACATTTTATGAAGTATTTATGAAATAATTCAGTGCTAATTTAGTCCCCCAAAGTGGCATGAACAGAGTCATCACGCTCGCTATACAGAGAACATAATGTACAATACGCGAAGTGGACGTTCCCACAATGAACGTGGTGTTATATGTCAGATGATATGTGGATCATAACCCCCATAAATGAGAGTAGGTGTGCTGCACACTACACTGATGATGATGATGATGATGAAGGTGTTATCAAAGGTTGGAGTGTGTGTAAGGGTGGACAGTCTTTTCAACATCAGACTCCTAAATATTAGATTGAGCAGCTTACAGTGTAATTTACTTCCCCATCTTTTAACAAAGAATCTTCGCATTCATATTTTGCAAGAATATTTGACGACCTTCGGAAAGTTGAAGTTGATTGGGCCTGGTTTAAATGTTTGAATGCCAACATAAGATATAAATTTAAGTGTTAGTTTGGGGGAATCTGCTTATTTTATTCTTCCTGAAAGTTAACAAGTCAATGCCACACTGCCACCTTAAGCCAATTAGCTTAGCTTAGCATAAATGCTAAAAACAGAGGAGAGGGCAGCTAACCTGGCCATTTTGAAACGTAACAACCACTTCATTTCATTTTCCTTTTTAAAATCCGTTCATCTCATTGAGTTTATCAGGCAATCTGCAATTTCCCAGATTAAAACTACGGCAGAACGAAATGCGAACACTCTTAACCAGGAAGTGAGATGCTTTTTTAGCAGAGTTAATTTTTCTCAACAACATATTGTAGGTAAGCGCTCCAGAATGAAAACGTAGCCTGGTGCTGTCTGGGTGAACCATTGGCCAAAGGCACAACAACTTCTGAATATGAAAACATTTACAAAACTGTAAACCTTGATTTGACCTCTTCTGTGTGTGAGAGCAGAAAAAGACCAGGTTAAGTTTTCATTGCTTAACCCGATACTGATACTCTGAATTTGGTCCATCAATCATATACAGATGCGGTTTGAGAGGAAACGGCAAAAAAACAAACAAAAAACGTGTGAATTCAAAGGGGTTCGGTTCAGTTATTTCAGCGGAGGATTTCTCCAAACTCCCAATTTCAGGTGAACAGTTGAAGATGGATGGATGGATGGAATTCTCCAAACTCAGGCTAATAATATTTATTTCACTGTGACTTTCTGACAACTGACTACTAACCAGTTGTAGACATTAACTCATGTTTCATGCTTAATAATTGGTTTCCAGAGTGTGAATATTCAATAAATACTGACAATAATTCAATTTAAAATGTATTCAAAGTCTGATACATTTCTCATGAACAGGAGCACTGCTAAGATTATTTGGGGGGAAAAAAAACCCACAATCCTGATTATTACCTACTGAGTTTATTGTGAGCAATAAACACGATCAGCGACTCATTGACTAATCTGGGAAATAAAATGTAAAAAACACATGTAAAAAGAAAAGTCCAAACTAATTATGTACTTCCTTGTGATGTAGCAAAGAAGTCATCTGGATTTCTGACAAGACAAAACATGACCATCATTGCAAAAAAGAATATGGCAAATAATCATTTTTATCTTGATGAACTTATTTTGCTGGAAGCCAATATTGTAATTGAAAGTAAAATCTATTCTCTATCTAAAAATATATCTAAATCTACTGCCAAGCCTTAAAGACAGCCAAGCCTGCAACAGGCACACAAAGTACAGAGAGAATCATGTCATGTTAGCTGCAAGGTTGTATGGTTGCTATTGGTTACTGATGCCTATCTCAGATTGTTGTTTTTTTTGTGTGTTTTTTTTCAAATCAAAAATGTCTGTAAATAGATATTGTTACTCAGGGATCAGGTGCAAATGTAGTGGCAGTGAGGTGTAACCCCATGCAGGATCATCACGTATGACGAGGATGGCGTCCTGCTTTGTGCATATTCAGTGGCTAGGCAGAGATGCATGGCTGACAGTGTTGCTAGGAGACCACACACAGCGACTAGTGTGAGAGGCTTGATTTCACCTCCCTCCCCCATTCTTGTAGGCTGGCTGCCTTTCACTGTTTTTCTATCCTCTTTTCCTCTCACTTGCCTCCATTTGCTTATTCCTCCTCTCTCATACGCCCTGTCTCAATATCATCCTCCGCCGGTACCTTTTTTTTTCACCTAATCGTTTTTATCTTTAGCCCGGTTGATCCCTCAATGGCAACACATTTATTGGCTTTCCACCATTTTTTCACCATGCCCCCTCCCATCTCCTTCCCGCCACTCTCCTCCTCTGTGGCAGTATACGTCTTAAGCTGCTCAGTCTTCTTCTGCTGCATCCTCTCTGTCGCTCTCATCCCTGTTTGTTTCTCCAGACTGAGCTGCAGCGTTGTGTCTGGCTCGAATGCGGTGACTGTGGTTTACAGTCTGGCCGTGGGGTCATGTTGTGATACTGTTTAAAAAAAAAAAAAAAAAATGTCTGCGCCATTTGAGAGATACTGAATAGGGTCTTTCAAAAAGTTACATTCTCAATGAATTGAGTCGAACATTTGTGTGGATGAAGCTATTTTCTTGAAAACATCATTGGTATTTAATTCAGGTTGGTGTGCAAAGGAAGCGAGATGATGTCTTTAATGAACACAGTGTTCAGAGCTTCCCATTCAGTCTAATTGCACCGATTATCAAGAAAGATCTCTCATAAATGCTGTTTTCTTGCTATGTGTAAAGAGGTGGGTTGATTTGAAGAGTAATTTGTTTCAAATCATTAATTCAAATCACAAATAGGGTTGCTGGATGTCTGAAGATCACAAATGAATAACATTGCCCAAATGTTTTTTGTTTTTTTTAAAATTTGTATTTAGTGGTTCAAAATTGCCCCCATGCCAGACCAGACCAGTGCAGTCATACCGCCCCCCCCCCCCGGCCCCCCCCACTCTGCAGCGCTTCTACCTCACTCACAGCGAGGTGCAGCAACACTACAGGACCACTCGCTGAGGTGGAGGCCGGAGCACAGAGGACTGCTGCAAAAAACATTCCAGGAGTGTTCAGTTTGGTAGCAGACAGAAGACACTAAAGCTAACTGCACAAATATCGACCCAGACACACCGTTGCAAATATTTTCCTTGCTTTGATT